>NW_026287049.1:0-49838 GCF_023373465.1 Oncorhynchus keta | reverse complement strand
CGAAAACTGTCCACAATGTTCATTTCATCTCAAATAGACAGCACAGCAATAATTGGACATACAGAGTGCATCAAACATGATTTAGAGCTTGTTTATGGAAAAAAGTTTTTCTGTATTTCAATGTTGCAACTTGCCGAAAACTGTCCACAATGTTCATTTCATCTCAAATAGACAGCACAGCAAAAATTGGACATCCAGAGTGCATCAAACATGATTTAGAGCTTGTTTATGGAAAAAAGTTTTTTCTGTATTTCAATGTTGCAACTTGCCGAAAACTGTCCAAAATGTTAATTTCATCTCAAATAAACAGCACAGCAATAATTGGACATCCAGAGTGCATCAAACATGATTTAGAGCTTGTTTATGGAACATTTTTTTTCTGTATTTCAATGTTGCAACTTGCCGAAAACTGTCCACAATGTTCATTTCATCTCAAATAAACAGCACAGCAAAAATTGGACATCCAGAGTGCATCAAACATGATTTAGAGCTTGTTTATGGAAAAAAGTTTTTTCTGTATTTCAATGTTGCAAATTGCCGAAAACTGTCCACAATGTTAATTTCATCTCAAATAGACAGCACAGCAATAATTGGACATCCAGAGTGCATCAAACATGATTTAGAGCTTGTTTATGGAAAAAAGTTTTTTCTGTATTTCAATGTTGCAACTTGCCGAAAACTGTCCACAATGTTAATTTCATCTCAAATAAACAGCACAGCAATAATTGGACATCCAGAGTGCATCAAACATGATTTAGAGCTTGTTTATGGAAAAAAGTTTTTTCTGTATTTCAATGTTGCAACTTGCTGAAAACTGTCCACAATGTTCATTTCATCTCAAATAGACAGCACAGCAATAATTGGACATCCAGAGTGCATCAAACATGATTTAGAGCTTGTTTATGGAAAAAAGTTTTTCTGTATTTCAATGTTGCAACTTGCCGAAAACTGTCCACAATGTTCATTTCATCTCAAATAGACAGCACAGCAAAAATTGGACATCCAGAGTGCATCAAACATGATTTAGAGCTTGTTTATGGAAAAAAGTTTTTCTGTATTTCAATGTTGCAACTTGCTGAAAACTGTCCACAATGTTCATTTCATCTCAAATAGACAGCACAGCAAAAATTGGACATCCAGAGTGCATCAAACATGATTTAGAGCTTGTTTATGGAAAAAGTGTTTTTCTGTATTTCAATGTTGCAACTTGCTGAAAACTGTCCAAAATGTTAATTTCATCTCAAATAAACAGCACAGCAAAAATTGGACATCCAGAGTGCATCAAACATGATTTAGAGCTTGTTTATGGAAAAAAGTTTTTTCTGTATTTCAATGTTGCAACTTGCCGAAAACTGTCCACAATGTTCATTTCATCTCAAATAGACAGCACAGCAAAAATTGGACATCCAGAGTGCATCAAACATGATTTAGAGCTTGTTTATGGAAAAAAGTTTTTCTGTATTTCAATGTTGCAACTTGCTGAAAACTGTCCACAATGTTCATTTCATCTCAAATAGACAGCACAGCAAAAATTGGACATCCAGAGTGCATCAAACATGATTTAGACCTTGTTTATGGAAAAAAGTTTTTCTGTATTTCAATGTTGCAACTTGCCGAAAACTGTCCACAATGTTCATTTCATCTCAAATAGACAGCACAGCAATAATTGGACATACAGAGTGCATCAAACATGATTTAGAGCTTGTTTATGGAAAAAAGTTTTTCTGTATTTCAATGTTGCAACTTGCCGAAAACTGTCCACAATGTTCATTTCATCTCAAATAGACAGCACAGCAAAAATTGGACATCCAGAGTGCATCAAACATGATTTAGAGCTTGTTTATGGAAAAAAGTTTTTCTGTATTTCAATGTTGCAACTTGCCGAAAACTGTCCACAATGTTCATTTCATCTCAAATAGACAGCACAGCAAAAATTGGACATCCAGAGTGCATCAAACATGATTTAGAGCTTGTTTATGGAAAAACAGTTTTTTCTGTATTTCAATGTTGCAACTTGCCGAAAACTGTCCAAAATGTTAATTTCATCTCAAATAAACAGCACAGCAAAAATTGGACATCCCAGAGTGCATCAAACATGATTTAGAGCTTGTTTATGGAAAAAAAAGTTTTTTCTGTATTTCAATGTTGCAACTTGCTGAAAACTGTCCACAATGTTCATTTCATCTCAAATAGACAGCACAGCAAAAATTGGACATCCAGAGTGCAATCAAACATGATTTAGAGCTTGTTTATGGAAAAAAGTTTTTCTGTATTTCAATGTTGCAACTTGCCGAAAACTGTCCACAATGTTAATTTCATCTCAAATAGACAGCACAGCAATAATTGGACATCCAGAGTGCATCAAACATGATTTAGAGCTTGTTTATGGAAAAAAGTTTTTTCTGTATTTCAATGTTGCAACTTGCCGAAAACTGTCCACAATGTTAATTTCATCTCAAATAGACAGCACAGCAATAATTGGACATCCAGAGTGCATCAAACATGATTTAGAGCTTGTTTATGGAAAAAAGTTTTTTCTGTATTTCAATGTTGCAACTTGCCGAAAACTGTCCACAATGTTCATTTCATCTCAAATAGACAGCACAGCAATAATTGGACATACAGAGTGCATCAAACATGATTTAGAGCTTGTTTATGGAAAAAAGTTTTTCTGTATTTCAATATTGCAACTTGCTGAAAACTGTCCAAAATATTAATTTCATCTCAAATAAACAGCACAGCAAAAATTGGACATCCCAGAGTGCATCAAACATGATTTAGAGCTTGTTTATGGAAAAAAAAGTTTTTTCTGTATTTCAATGTTGCAATTTGCTGAAAACTGTCCACAATGTTCATTTCATCTCAAATAGACAGCACAGCAAAAATTGGACATCCAGAGTGCATCAAACATGATTTAGAGCTTGTTTATGGAAAAAAAGGTTTTTCTGTATTTTAATATTGCAACTTGCCGAAAACTGTCCAAAATGTTAATTTCATCTCAAATAAACAGTACACCAATAATTGGACATCCAGAGTGCATCAAACATGATTTAGAGCTTGTTTATGGAAAAAATTTTTTCTGTATTTCAATGTTGCAACTTGCTGAAAACTGTCCACAATGTTAATTTCATCTCAAATAGACAGCACAGCAAAAATTGGACATCCAGAGTGCATCAAACATGATTTAGAGCTTGTTTATGGAAAAAAGTTTTTCTGTATTTCAATGTTGCAACTTGCCGAAAACTGTCCACAATGTTCATTTCATCTCAAATAGACAGCACAGCAAAAATTGGACATCCAGAGTGCATCAAACATGATTTAGAGCTTGTTTATAGAAAAACGTTTTTTCTGTATTTCAATGTTGCAACTTGCCGAAAACTGTCCACAATGTTCATTTCATCTCAAATAGACAGCACAGCAATAATTGGACATCCAGAGTGCATCAAACATGATTTAGAGCTTGTTTATGGAAAAAAAGTTTTTTCTGTATTTCAATGTTGCAACTTGCCGAAAACTGTCCACAATGTTCATTTCATCTCAAATAGACAGCACAGCAAAAATTGGACATACAGAGTGCATCAAACATGATTTAGAGCTTGTTTATGGAAAAAAAGTTTTTTCTGTATTTCAATGTTGCAACTTGCTGAAAACTGTCCACAATGTTCATTTCATCTCAAATAGACAGCACAGCAAAAATTGGACATCCAGAGTGCAATCAAACATAATTTAGAGCTTGTTTATGGAAAAGTGTTTTTTTTCTGTATTTCAATGTTGCAACTTGCCGAAAACTGTCCAAAATGTTAATTTCATCTCAAATAGACAGCACAGCAATAATTGGACATACAGAGTGCATCAAACATGATTTAGAGCTTGTTTATAGAAAAACGTTTTTTCTGTATTTCAATGTTGCAACTTGCCGAAAACTGTCCACAATGTTCATTTCATCTCAAATAGACAGCACAGCAATAATTGGACATCCAGAGTGCATCAAACATGATTTAGACCTTGTTTATGGAAAAAAATTTTTCTGTATTTCAATGTTGCAACTTGCTGAAAACTGTCCACAATGTTAATTTCATCTCAAATAGACAGCACAGCAAAAATTGGACATCCAGAGTGCATCAAACATGATTTAGAGCTTGTTTATGGAAAAAAGTTTTTCTGTATTTCAATGTTGCAACTTGCTGAAAACTGTCCACAATGTTCATTTCATCTCAAATAGACAGCACAGCAATAATTGGACATCCAGAGTGCATCAAACATGATTTAGAGCTTGTTTATGGAAAAAAGTTTTTCTGTATTTCAATGTTGCAACTTGCCGAAAACTGTCCACAATGTTCATTTCATCTCAAATAGACAGCACAGCAATAATTGGACATACAGAGTGCATCAAACATGATTTAGAGCTTGTTTATGGAAAAAAGTTTTTCTGTATTTCAATGTTGCAACTTGCTGAAAACTGTCCACAATGTTAATTTCATCTCAAATAGACAGCACAGCAAAAATTGGACATCCAGAGTGCATCAAACATGATTTAGAGCTTGTTTATGGAAAAAAGTTTTTCTGTATTTCAATGTTGCAACTTGCCGAAAACTGTCCACAATGTTCATTTCATCTCAAATAGACAGCACAGCAAAAATTGGACATCCAGAGTGCATCAAACATGATTTAGAGCTTGTTTATGGAAAAAACTTTTTCTGTATTTCGACGTTGCAACTTGCTGAAAACTGTCCACAATGTTCATTTCATCTCAAATAGACAGCACAGCAAAAATTGGACATCCAGAGTACTTCAAACATGATTTAGAGGTTGTTTATGGAAAACTGATTATTTCTGTATTTCAATTTTGCAACTTGCTGAAAACTGTCCACAATGTTCATTTCATCTCAAATAGACAGCACAGCAATAATTGGACATCCAGAGTGCATCAAACATGATTTAGAGCTTGTTTATGGAAAAAAGTTGTTTCTGTATGTTGCAACTTGCTGAAAATTGTCCACTGTCTCGAATAAACAGCACAGCAAAAATTGGACATCCAGAGTGCATCAAACATGATTTAGAGCTTGTTTATGAAAAAAAGTATTTTCTGTATTTTACAACTTGCCGAAAACTGTCCACAATGTTAATTTCATCTCAAATAGACAGCACAGCAAAAATTGGACATCCAGAGTGCATCAAACATGATTTAGAGCTTGTTTATGGAAAAAAGTTTTTCTGTATTTCAATGTTGCAACTTGCTGAAAACTGTCCACAATGTTAATTTCATCTCAAATAGACAGCACAGCAAAAATTGGACATCCAGAGTGCATCAAACATGATTTAGAGCTTGTTTATGGAAAAAAGTTTTTCTGTATTTCAATGTTGCAACTTGCTGAAAACTGTCCACAATGTTCATTTCATCTCAAATAGACAGCACAGCAAAAATATGGACATCCAGAGTGCATCAAACATGATTTAGAGCTTGTTTATGGAAAAAAAGTTTTTTCTGTATTTCAATGTTGCAACTTGCCGAAAACTGCCCAAAATGTTAAGTTCATCTCAAATAGACAGCACAGCAAAAATTGGACATACAGAGTGCATCAAACATGATTTAGAGCTTGTTTATGGAAAAAAGTGCTTTTCTATATTTCAATGTTGCAACTTGCTGAAAACTGTCCACAATGTTCATTTCATCTCAAATAGACAGCACAGCAAAAATTGGACATCCAGAGTGCATCAAACATGATTTAGAGCTTGTTTATGGAAAAAAGTGTTTTCTCTATTTCAATGTTGCAACTTGCTGAAAACTGTCCACAATGTTCATTTCATCTCAAATAGACAGCACAGCAAAATTGGACATCCAGAGTGCATCAAACATGATTTAGAGCTTGTTTATGGAAAAAAGTTTTTCTGTATTTCAATGTTGCAACTTGCTGAAAACTGTCCACAATGTTCATTTCATCTCAAATAGACAGCACAGCAATAATTGGACATACAGAGTGCATCAAACATGATTTAGAGCTTGTTTATGGAAAAAAAGTTGTTCTGTATTTCAATGTTGCAACTTGCTGAAAACTGTCCACAATGGTCATTTCATCTCAAATAGACAGCACAGCAAAAATTGGACATCCAGAGTGCATCAAACATGATTTAGAGCTTGTTCATGGGAAAAAAAAGTTGTTCTGTATTTCAATGTTGCAACTTGCTGAAAACTGTCCACAATGGTCATTTAATCTTAAATAGACAGCACATCAAAACATTGGACATCCAGAGTGCATCAAATATGATTTCGAGCTTATTTATGGGAAAAAAAGGTTTTCTGTATTTCAATGTTGCAACTTGCTGAAAACTGTCCACGATGTTCCTTTCATCTCAAATAGACAGCACAGCAAAAATTGGACATACAGAGTGCATCAAACATGATTTAGAGCTTGTTTATGGAAAAATATTTTTCTGTATTTCAATGTTGCAACTTGCTGAAAACTGTCCACAATGTTCATTTCATCTCAAATAGACAGCACAGCAAAAATTGGACATCCAGAGTGCATCAAACATGATTTAGAGCTTGTTTATGGAAAAAAGTTTTTCTGTATTTCAATGTTGCAACTTGCTGAAAACTGTCCACAATGTTCATTTCATCTCAAATAGACAGCACAGCAAAAATTGGACATCCAGAGTGCATCAAACATGATTTAGAGCTTGTTTATGGAAAAAAGTTTTTCTGTATTTCAATGTTGCAACTTGCCGAAAACTGTCCACAATGTTCATTTCATCTCAAATAGACAGCACAGCAATAATTGGACATCCAGAGTGCATCAAACATGATTTAGAGCTTGTTTATGGAAAAAAGTTTTTCTGTATTTCAATGTTGCAACTTGCTGAAAACTGTCCACAATGTTCATTTCATCTCAAATAGACAGCACAGCAAAAATTGGACATCCAGAGTGCATCAAACATGATTTAGAGCTTGTTTATGGAAAAAAGTTTTTCTGTATTTCAATGTTGCAACTTGCTGAAAACTGTCCACAATGTTCATTTCATCTCAAATAGACAGCACAGCAATAATTGGACATACAGAGTGCATCAAACATGATTTAGAGCTTGTTTATGGAAAAAAGTTTTTCTGTATTTCAATGTTGCAACTTGCTGAAAACTGTCCACAATGTTCATTTCATCTCAAATAGACAGCACAGCAAAAATTGGACATCCAGAGTGCATCAAACATGATTTAGAGCTTGTTTATGGAAAAAAGTTTTTCTGTATTTCAATGTTGCAACTTGCTGAAAACTGTCCACAATGTTCATTTCATCTCAAATAGACAGCACAGCAATAATTGGACATACAGAGTGCATCAAACATGATTTAGAGCTTGTTTATGGAAAAAAGTTTTTCTGTATTTCAATGTTGCAACTTGCCGAAAACTGTCCACAATGTTAATTTCATCTCAAATAGACAGCACAGCAAAAATTGGACATCCAGAGTGCATCAAACATGATTTAGAGCTTGTTTATGGAAAAAAGTTTTTCTGTATTTCAATGTTGCAACTTGCTGAAAACTGTCCAACAATGTTCATTTCATCTCAAATAGACAGCACAGCAAAAATTGGACATCCAGAGTGCATCAAACATGATTTAGAGCTTGTTTATGGAAAAAAAGTTTTTCTGTATTTCAATGTTGCAACTTGCTGAAAACTGTCCACAATGTTCATTTCATCTCAAATAGACAGCACAGCAAAAATTGGACATCCAGAGTGCATCAAACATGATTTAGAGCTTGTTTATGGAAAAAGTGTTTTTCTGTATTTCAATGTTGCAACTTGCCGAAAACTGTCCAAAATGTTAATTTCATCTCAAATAAACAGCACAGCAATAATTGGACATCCAGAGTGCATCAAACATGATTTAGAGCTTGTTTATGGAAAAAAATTTTTCTGTATTTCAATGTTGCAACTTGCTGAAAACTGTCCACAATGTTCATTTCATCTCAAATAGACAGCACAGCAAAAATTGGACATCCAGAGTGCATCAAACATGATTTAGAGCTTGTTTATGGAAAAAAGTTTATTTCTGCATTTCAATGTTGCAACTTTGCTGAAAACTGTCCACAATGTTCCTTTCATCTCAAATAGACAGCACAGCAAAAATTGGACACCCAGAGTGCATTAAACATGCTTTACAGCTTGTTTATGGGGAAAAAAGTTTTTCTGTATTTCAATGTTGCAACTTGCTGAAAACTGTCCACAATGTTCATTTCATCTCAAATAGACAGCACAGCAAAAATTGGACATACAGAGTGCATCAAACATGATTTAGAGCTTGTTTATGGAAAAAAAAGGTTTTTCTGTATTTCAATGTTGCAACTTGCTGAAAACTGTCCACAGTGTTCATTTCATCTCAAAAAGACAGCACAGCAACAAATTGGACATCCAGAGTGTATCAAACATGATTTAGAGCTTGTTTTTTGGAGAGAAAAAAAGTTTTTTCTGTATTTCAATGTTGCAACTTGCCGAAAACTGTTCACAATGTTCATTTCATCTCAAATATACAGCACAGCAAAAATTGGACATCCAGAGTGCATCAAACATGATTTAGAGCTTGTTTATGGAAAAAAGGTTTTTTCTGTATTTCAATGTTGCAACTTGCTGAAAACTGTCCACAATGTTCATTTCATCTCAAATAGACAGCACAGCAAAAATTGGACATACAGAGTGCATCAAACATGATTTAGAGCTTGTTTATGGAAAAAAGTTTTTCTGTATTTCAATGTTGCAACTTGCTGAAAACTGTCCACAATGTTCATTTCATCTCAAATAGACAGCACAGCAAAAATTGGACATCCAGAAGTGCATCAAACATGATTTAGAGCTTGTTTATGGAAAAAACGTTTTTTCTGTATTTCAATGTTGCAACTTGCTGAAAACTGTCCACAATGTTCATTTCATCTCAAATAGACAGCACAGCAAAAATTGGAAATCCAGAAGTGCATCAAACATGATTTAGAGCTTGTTTATGGAAAAAAAGTTTTTTCTGTATTTCAATGTTGCAACTTGCTGAAAACTGTCCACAATGTTAATTTCATCTCAAATAGACAGCACAGCCAAAATTGGACATCCAGAGTGCAATCAAACGTGATTTAGAGCTTGTTTATGGAAAAGTGCTTATTTCTGCATTTCCATGTTCAACTTGTTGAAAACTGCCCACAATGTTAATTTCATCTCAAAAAGACAGCACAGCAAAAATTGGACATCCAGAAGTGCATCAAACATGATTTGGAGCTTGTTTATGGAAAAAACGTTTTTTCTGTATTTCAATGTTGCAACTTGCTGAAACTGTCCACAAATGTTCATTTCATCTCAAATAGACAGCACAGCAATAATTGGACATAGAGAGTGCATCAAACATGATTTAGAGCTTGTTTATAGAAAAACGTTTTTTCTGTATTTCAATGTTGCAACTTGCCGAAAACTGTCCACAATGTTCATTTCATCTCAAATAGACAGCACAGCAATAATTGGACATACAGAGTGCATCAAACATGATTTAGAGCTTGTTTATAGAAAAACGTTTTTTCTGTATTTCAATGTTGCAACTTGCCGAAAACTGTCCACAATGTTCATTTCATCTCAAATAGACAGCACAGCAATAATTGGACATACAGAGTGCATCAAACATGATTTAGAGCTTGTTTATGGAAAAAAGTTTTTCTGTATTTCAATGTTGCAACTTGCCGAAAACTGTCCACAATGTTCATTTCATCTCAAATAGACAGCACAGCAAAAATTGGACATACAGAGTGCATCAAACATGATTTAGAGCTTGTTTATGGAAAAAAGTTTTTCTGTATTTCAATGTTGCAACTTGCTGAAAACTGTCCACAATGTTCATTTCATCTCAAATAGACAGCACAGCAAAAATTGGACATCCAGAGTGCATCAAACATGATTTAGAGCTTGTTTATGGAAAAAAGTTTTTCTGTATTTCAATGTTGCAACTTGCCGAAAACTGTCCAAAATGTTAATTTCATCTCAAATAGACAGCACAGCAAAAATTGGACATCCAGAGTGCATCAAACATGATTTAGAGCTTGTTTATGGAAAAAAGTTTTTCTGTATTTCAATGTTGCAACTTGCTGAAAACTGTCCACAATGTTCATTTCATCTCAAATAGACAGCACAGCAAAAATTGGACATCCAGAGTGCAATCAAACATGATTTAGAGCTTGTTTATGGAAAAAGTGTTTTTCTGTATTTCAATGTTGCAACTTGCCGAAAACTGTCCAAAATGTTAATTTCATCTCAAATAGACAGCACATGCAAAAATTGGACATCCAGAGTGCATCAAACATGATTTAGAGCTTGTTTATGGAAAAAAGTTTTTCTGTATTTCAATGTTGCAACTTGCTGAAAACTGTCCACAATGTTCATTTCATCTCAAATAGACAGCACAGCAAAAATTGGACATCCAGAGTGCATCAAACATGATTTAGAGCTTGTTTATGGAAAAAAGTTTTTCTGTATTTCAATGTTGCAACTTGCTGAAAACTGTCCACAATGTTCATTTCATCTCAAATAGACAGCACAGCAAAAATTGGACATCCAGAGTGCATCAAACATGATTTAGAGCTTGTTTATGGAAAAAAGTTTTTCTGTATTTCAATGTTGCAACTTGCTGAAAACTGTCCACAATGTTCATTTCATCTCAAATAGACAGCACAGCAAAAATTGGACATCCAGAGTGCATCAAACATGATTTAGAGCTTGTTTATGGGAAAAAAAAGTTTTTCTGTATTTCAATGTTGCAACTTGCTGAAAACTGTCCACAATGTTCATTTCATCTCAAATAGACAGCACAGCAAAAATTGGACATCCAGAGTGCATCAAACATGATTTAGAGCTTGTTTATGGGAAAAAAAGTTTTTCTGTATTTCAATGTTGCAACTTGCTGAAAACTGTCCACAATGTTCCTTTCATCTCAAATAGACAGCACAGCAAAAATTGGACATACAGAGTGCATCAAACATGATTTAGAGCTTGTTTATGGAAAAAAAGTTTTTTCTGTATTTCAATGTTGCAACTTGCCGAAAACTGTCCAAAATGTTCATTTCATCTCAAATAGACAGCACAGCAATAATTGGACATACAGAGTGCATCAAACATGATTTAGAGCTTGTTTATGGAAAAAACATTTTTTTCTGTATTTCAATGTTGCAACTTGCCGAAAACTGTCCACAATGTTAATTTCATCTCAAATAGACAGCACAGCAATAATTGGACATACAGAGTGCATCAAACATGATTTAGAGCTTGTTTATGGAAAAAAAGTTTTTTTCTGTATTTCAATGTTGCAACTTGCCGAAAACTGTCCACAATGTTAATTTCATCTCAAATAAACAGCACAGCAAAAATTGGACATCCAGAGTGCATCAAACATGATTTAGAGCTTGTTTATGGAAAAAAGTTTTTTCTGTATTTCAATGTTGCAACTTGCCGAAAACTGTCCACAATGTTCATTTCATCTCAAATAGACAGCACAGCAATAATTGGACATACAGAGTGCATCAAACATGATTTAGAGCTTGTTTATGGAAAAAAAGTTTTTTCTGTATTTCAATGTTGCAACTTGCTGAAAACTGTCCACAATGTTCATTTCATCTCAAATAGACAGCACAGCAAAAATTGGACATCCAGAGTGCATCAAACATGATTTAGAGCTTGTTTATGGAAAAAAGTTTTTTCTGTATTTCAATGTTGCAACTTGCTGAAAACTGTCCACAATGTTCATTTCATCTCAAATAAACAGCACAGCAAAAATTGGACATCCAGAGTGCATCAAACATGATTTAGAGCTTGTTTATGGAAAAAGTGTTTTTCTGTATTTCAATGTTGCAACTTGCCGAAAACTGTCCACAATGTTCCTTTCATCTTAAATAGACAGCACAGCAAAAATTGGACATCCAGAGTGCATCAAATATGATTTTGAGCTTGTTTATGGGAAAAAAAGTTTTTCTGTATTTCAATGTTGCAACTTGCTGAAAACTGTTCACAATGTTCCTTTCATCTCAAATAGACAGCACAGCAAAAATTGGACATACAGAGTGCATCAAACATGATTTAGAGCTTGTTTATGGAAAAATATTTTTCTGTATTTCAATGTTGCAACTTGCTGAAAACTGTCCACAATGTTCATTTCATCTCAAATAGACAGCACAGCAAAAATTGGACATCCAGAGTGCAATCAAACATAATTTAGAGCTTGTTTATGGAAAAGTGTTTTTTCTGTATTTCAATGTTGCAACTTGCCGAAAACTGTCCAAAATGTTAATTTCATCTCAAATAGACAGCACAGCAATAATTGGACATACAGAGTGCATCAAACATGATTTAGAGCTTGTTTATGGAAAAAAATTTTTCTGTATTTCAATGTTGCAACTTGCTGAAAACTGTCCACAATGTTCATTTCATCTCAAATAGACAGCACAGCAATAATTGGACATCCAGAGTGCATCAAACATGATTTAGAGCTTGTTTATGGAAAAAAGTTTTTCTGTATTTCAATGTTGCAACTTGCCGAAAACTGTCCACAATGTTCATTTCATCTCAAATAGACAGCACAGCAAAAATTGGACATCCAGAGTGCATCAAACATGATTTAGAGCTTGTTTATGGAAAAAAGTTTTTTCTGTATTTCAATGTTGCAACTTGCTGAAAACTGTCCACAATGTTCATTTCATCTCAAATAGACAGCACAGCAAAAATTGGACATCCAGAGTGCATCAAACATGATTTAGAGCTTGTTTATGGAAAAATGTTTTTTCTGTATTTCAATGTTGCAACTTGCTGAAAACTGTCCACAATGTTCATTTCATCTCAAATAGACAGCACAGCAAAAATTGGACATCCAGAGTGCATTAAACATGCTTTAGAGCTTGTTTATGGGAAAAAAAGTTTTTCTGTATTTCAATGTTGCAACTTGCTGAAAACTGTCCACAAATGTTCCTTTCATCTCAAATAGACAGCAGAGCAAAAATTGGACATACAGAGTGCATCAAACATGATTTAGAGCTTGTTTATGGAAAAAAGTTTTTTCTGTATTTCAATGTTGCAACTTGCTGAAAACTGTCCACAATGTTCATTTCATCTTAAATAGACAGCACAGCAACAATTGGACATCAGAGTGCATCAAACATGATTTAGAGCTTGTTTATGGAAAAACGTTTTTTCTGTATTTCAATGTTGCAACTTGCTGAAAACTGTCCACAATGGTCATTTCATCTCAAATAGACAGCACAGCAAAAATTGGACATCCAGAGTGCATCAAACATGATTTAGAGCTTGTTTATGGGAAAAAAAGGTTTTCTGTATTTCAATGTTGCAACTTGCTGAAAACTGTCCACAATGTTCCTTTCATCTCAAATAGACAGCACAGCAAAAATTGGACATACAGAGTGCATCAAACATGATTTAGAGCTTGTTTATGGAAAAATATTTTTTCTGTATTTCAATGTTGCAACTTGCTGAAAACTGTCCACAATGTTCATTTCATCTCAAATAGACAGCACAGCAAAAATTGGACATCCAGAGTGCATCAAACATGATTTAGACCTTGTTTATGGAAAAAAAGTTTTTTCTGTATTTCAATGTTGCAACTTGCTGAAAACTGTCCACAATGTTCATTTCATCTCAAATAGACAGCACAGCAATAATTGGACATACAGAGTGCATCAAACATGATTTAGAGCTTGTTTATGGAAAAAAAGTTTTTCTGTATTTCAATGTTGCAACTTGCTGAAAACTGTCCACAATGTTCATTTCATCTCAAATAGACAGCACGGCAAAAATTGGACATACAGAGTGCATCAAACATGATTTAGAGCTTGTTTATGCAAAACAAGTTTTTCTGTATTTCAATGTTGCAACTTGCTGAAAACTGTCCACAATGTTCATTTCATCTCAAATAGACAGCACGGCAAAAATTGGACATCCAGAGTGCATCAAACATGATTTAGAGCTTGTTTATGGAAAAAACGTTTTTCCTGTATTTCAATGTTGCAACTTGCTGAAAACTGTCCACAATGTTCTTTTCATCTCAGATAGACAGCACAGCAAAAATTGGACATCCACAGTGCATCAAACATGATTTAGAGCTTGTTTATGGAAAAAAAAGCTTTTCTGTATTTCAATGTTGCAACTTGCTGAAAACTGTCCACAATGTTCATTTCATCTCAAATAGACAGCACAGCAAAAATTGGACATCCAGAGTGCATCAAACATGATTTAGAGCTTGTTTATGGAAAAAAGTTTTTTCTGTATTTCAATGTTGCAACTTGCTGAAAACTGTCCACAATGTTCATTTCATCTCAAATAGACAGCACAGCAAAAATTGGACATCCAGAGTGCATCAAACATGATTTAGAGCTTGTTTATGGAAAAAAGTTTTTCTGTATTTCAATGTTGCAACTTGCTGAAAACTGTCCACACAATGTTCATTTCATCTCAAATAGACAGCACAGCAAAAAGTGGACATCCAGAGTGCATCAAACATGATTTAGACCTTGTTTATGGAAAAAACGTTTTTTTGTATTTCAATGTTGCAACTTGCCGAAAACTGTCCACAATGTTCATTTCATCTCAAATAGACAGCACAGCAATAATTGGACATACAGAGTGCATCAAACATGATTTAGAGCTTGTTTATAGAAAAACGTTTTTTCTGTATTTCAATGTTGCAACTTGCTGAAAACTGTCCACAATGTTCATTTCATCTCAAATAGACAGCACAGCAATAATTGGACATACAGAGTGCATCAAACATGATTTAGAGCTTGTTTATGGAAAAAAGTTTTTCTGTATTTCAATGTTGCAACTTGCTGAAAACTGTCCACAATGTTCATTTCATCTCAAATAGACAGCACAGCAAAAATTGGACATCCAGAGTGCATCAAACATGATTTAGAGCTTGTTTATGGAAAAAAAGTTTTTCTGTATTTCAATGTTGCAACTTGCTGAAAACTGTCCACAATGTTCCTTTCATCTCAAATAGACAGCACAGCAAAAATTGGACATACAGAGTGCATCAAACATGATTTAGAGCTTGTTTATGGAAAAAAGTTTTTTCTGTAATTTCAATGTTGCAACTTGCTGAAAACTGTCCACAATGTTCATTTCATCTTAAATAGACAGCACAGCAAAAATTGGACATCCAGAGTGCATCAAACATGATTTAGAGCTTGTTTATGGAAAAATATTTTTTCTGTATTTCAATGTTGCAACTTGCTGAAAACTGTCCACAATGTTCATTTCATCTCAAATAGACAGCACATCAAAAAATTGGACATCCAGAGTGCATCAAACATGATTTCGAGCTTGTTTATGGAAAAAAGTTTTTCTGTATTTCAATGTTGCAACTTGCTGAAAACTGTCCACAATGTTCATTTCATCTCAAATAGACAGCACAGCAAAAATTGGACATCCAGAGTGCATCAAACATGATTTAGAGCTTGTTTATGGAAAAAAGTTTTTCTGTATTTCAATGTTGCAACTTGCTGAAAACTGTCCACACAATGTTCATTTCATCTCAAATAGACAGCACAGCAAAAATTGGACATACAGAGTGCATCAAACATGATTTAGAGCTTGTTTATGGAAAAAAGTTTTTCTGTATTTCAATGTTGCAACTTGCTGAAAACTGTCCACAATGTTCATTTCATCTCAAATAGACAGCACAGCAAAAATTGGACATACAGAGTGCATCAAACATGATTTAGAGCTTGTTTATGGAAAAAAAGTTTTTTCTGTATTTCAATGTTGCAACTTGCTGAAAACTGTCCACAATGTTCATTTCATCTCAAATAGACAGCACAGCAAAAATTGGACATCCAGAGTGCATCAAACATGATTTAGAGCTTGTTTATGGAAAAAAATGTTTTTCTGTATTTCAATGTTGCAACTTGCTGAAAACTGTCCAAAGTGTTAATTTC
Organism: Oncorhynchus keta; assembly: GCF_023373465.1. Taxonomy (NCBI): domain Eukaryota; kingdom Metazoa; phylum Chordata; class Actinopteri; order Salmoniformes; family Salmonidae; genus Oncorhynchus; species Oncorhynchus keta. The sequence continues at coordinate 33,884 of NW_026287049.1, read as the reverse complement.
ATCTCAAATAGACAGCACAGCAAAAATTGGACATCCAGAGTGCAGCAAACATGATTTAGAGCTTGTTTATGGAAAAAACGTTCTGTATTTCAATGTTGCAACTTGCTGAAAACTGTCCACAATGTTCATTTCATCTCAAATAGACAGCACAGCAAAAATTGGACATCCAGAGTGCATCAAACATGATTTAGAGCTTGTTTATGGAAAAAAGTTTTTCTGTATTTCAATGTTGCAACTTGCTGAAAACTGTCCACAATGTTCCTTTCATCTCAAATAGACAGCACATCGAAAAATTGGACATCCAGAGTGCATCAAACATGATTTCGAGCTTGTTTATGGGGAAAAAAAGTTGTTCTGTATTTCAATGTTGCAACTTGCTGAAAACTGTCCACAATGTTCATTTCATCTCAAATAGACAGCACAGCAAAAATTGGACATCCAGAGTGCATCAAACATGATTTAGAGCTTGTTTATGGAAAAAAGTTTTTTCTGTATTTCAATGTTGCAACTTGCTGAAAACTGTCCACAATGTTCATTTCATCTCAAATAGACAGCACAGCAAAAATTGGACATCCAGAGTGCATCAAACATGATTTAGAGCTTGTTTATGGAAAAAAGTTTTTCTGTATTTCAATGTTGCAACTTGCTGAAAACTGTCCACAATGTTCATTTCATCTCAAATAGACAGCACAGCAAAAATTGGACATCCAGAGTGCATCAAACATGATTTAGAGCTTGTTTATGGAAAAAAGTTTTTTCTGTATTTCAATGTTGCAACTTGCTGAAAACTGTCCACAATGTTCATTTCATCTCAAATAGACAGCACAGCAAAAATTGGACATCCAGAGTGCATCAAACATGATTTAGAGCTTGTTTATGGAAAAAAGTTTTTCTGTATTTCAATGTTGCAACTTGCTGAAAACTGTCCACAATGTTCATTTCATCTCAAATAGACAGCACAGCAAAAATTGGACATCCAGAGTGCATCAAACATGATTTAGAGCTTGTTTATGGAAAAAAGTTTTTCTGTATTTCAATGTTGCAACTTGCTGAAAACTGTCCACAATGTTCATTTCATCTCAAATAGACAGCACAGCAAAAATTGGACATCCAGAGTGCATCAAACATGATTTAGAGCTTGTTTATGGAAAAAAGTTTTTTCTGTATTTCAATGTTGCAACTTGCTGAAAACTGTCCACAATGTTCATTTCATCTCAAATAGACAGCACAGCAAAAATTGGACATCCAGAGTGCATCAAACATGATTTAGAGCTTGTTTATGGAAAAATGTTTTTTCTGTATTTCAATGTTGCAACTTGCTGAAAACTGTCCACAATGTTCATTTCATCTCAAATAGACAGCACAGCAAAAATTGGACATCCAGAGTGCATCAAACATGATTTAGAGCTTGTTTATGGAAAAAAAGTTTTTCTGTATTTCAATGTTGCAACTTGCTGAAAACTGTCCACAATGTTCATTTCATCTCAAATAGACAGCACAGCAAAAAGTGGACATCCAGAGTGCATCAAACATGATTTAGAGCTTGTTTATGGAAAAAAAGTTTTTCTGTATTTCAATGTTGCAACTTGCTGAAAACTGTCCACAATGTTCATTTCATCTCAAATAGACAGCACAGCAAAAATTGGACATCCAGAGTGCATCAAACATGATTTAGAGCTTGTTTATGGAAAAAAAGTTTTTCTGTATTTCAATGTTGCAACTTGCTGAAAACTGTCCACAATGTTCATTTCATCTCAAATAGACAGCACAGCAAAAATTGGACATCCAGAGTGCATCAAACATGATTTAGAGCTTGTTTATGGAAAAAAGTTTTTCTGTATTTCAATGTTGCAACTTGCTGAAAACTGTCCACAATGTTCATTTCATCTCAAATAGACAGCACAGCAAAAATTGGACATCCAGAGTGCATCAAACATGATTTAGAGCTTGTTTATGGAAAAAAGTTTTTCTGTATTTCAATGTTGCAACTTGCTGAAAACTGTCCACAATGTTCATTTCATCTCAAATAGACAGCACGGCAAAAATTGGACATCCAGAGTGCATCAAACATGATTTAGAGCTTGTTTATGGAAAAAACGTTTTTCCTGTATTTCAATGTTGCAACTTGCTGAAAACTGTCCACAATGTTCTTTTCATCTCAGATAGACAGCACAGCAAAAATTGGACATCCACAGTGCATCAAACATGATTTATAGAGCTTGTTTATGCAAAAAAGTTTTTTCTGTATTTCAATGTTGCAACTTGCTGAAAACTGTCCACAATGTTCATTTCATCTCAAATAGACAGCACAGCAAAAATTGGACATCCAGAGTGCATCAAACATGATTTAGAGCTTGTTTATGGAAAAAAGTTTTTCTGTATTTCAATGTTGCAACTTTGCTGACAACTGTCCACAATGTTCATTTCATCTCAAATAGACAGCACAGCAAAAATTGGACATCCAGAGTGCATCAAACATGCTTTAGAGCTTGTTTATTATGGGAAAAAAAGGTTTTCTGTATTTCAATGATGCAACTTGCTGAAAACTGTCCACAATGTTCCTTTCATCTCAAATAGACAGCACAGCAAAAATTGGACATCCAGAGTGCATTAAACATGCTTTAGAGCTTGTTTATGGAAAAAAGTTTTTTCTGTAATTTCAATGTTGCAACTTGCTGAAAACTGTCCACAATGTTCATTTCATCTCAAATAGACAGCACAGCAAAAATTGGACATCCAGAGTGCATCAAACATGATTTAGAGCTTGTTTATGGAAAAAAGTTTTTCTGTATTTCAATGTTGCAACTTGCTGAAAACTGTCCACAATGTTCATTTCATCTCAAATAGACAGCACAGCAAAAATTGGACATCCAGAGTGCATCAAACATGATTTCGAGCTTGTTTATGGAAAAACGTTATTTCTGTATTTCAATGTTGCAACTTGCTGAAAACTGTCCACAATTTTCATTTCATCTCAAATAGACAGCACAGCAAAAACTGGACATCCAGAGTGCATTAAACATGATTTCGAGCTTGTTTATGGAAAAACGTTTTTCTGTATTTCAATGTTGCAACTTGCTGAAAACTGTCCACAATGGTCATTTCATCTCAAATAGACAGCACAGCAAAAACTGGACATCCAGAGTGCATCAAACATGATTTAGAGCTTGTTTATGGAAAAAACGTTTTTTCTGTATTTCAATGTTGCAACTTGCTGAAAACTGTCCACAATGTTCATTTCATCTCAAATAGACAGCACAGCAAAAATTGGACATCCAGAGTGCATCAAACATGATTTAGAGCTTGTTTATGGAAAAAAGTTTTTCTGTATTTCAATGTTGCAACTTGCTGAAAACTGTCCACAATGTTCATTTCATCTCAAATAGACAGCACAGCAAAAATTGGACATCCAGAGTGCATCAAACATGATTTAGAGCTTGTTTATGGGAAAAAAAGTTTTTCTGTATTTCAATGTTGCAACTTGCTGAAAACTGTCCACAATGTTCATTTCATCTTAAATAGACAGCACAGCAAAAAATTGGACATCCAGAGTGCATCAAACATGATTTAGAGCTTGTTTATGGAAAAAAGTTTTTCTGTATTTCAATGTTGCAACTTGCTGAAAACTGTCCACAATGTTCATTTCATCTCAAATAGACAGCACAGCAAAAATTGGACATACAGAGTGCATCAAACATGATTTAGAGCTTGTTTATGGAAAAAAGTTTTTTCTGTATTTCAATGTTGCAACTTGCTGAAAACTGTCCACAATGTTCATTTCATCTTAAATAGACAGCACAGCAAAAATTGGACATCCAGAGTGCATCAAACATGATTTAGAGCTTGTTTATGGAAAAAAGTTTTTCTGTATTTCAATGTTGCAACTTGCTGAAAACTGTCCACAATGTTCCTTTCATCTCAAATAGACAGCACAGCAAAAATTGGACATCCAGAGTGCATCAAACATGATTTAGAGCTTGTTTATGGAAAAAAGTTTTTCTGTATTTCAATGTTGCAACTTGCTGAAAACTGTCCACAATGTTCATTTCATCTCAAATAGACAGCACAGCAAAAATTGGACATCCAGAGTGCATCAAACATGATTTAGAGCTTGTTTATGGAAAAAACGTTTTTCTGTATTTCAATGTTGCAACTTGCTGAAAACTGTCCACAATGTTCATTTCATCTCAAATAGACAGCACAGCAAAAATTGGACATCCAGAGTGCATCAAACATGATTTAGAGCTTGTTTATGGAAAAAACGTTGTTCTGTATTTCAATGTTGCAACTTGCTGAAAACTGTCCACAATGTTCATTTCATCTCAAATAGACAGCACAGCAAAAATTGGACATCCAGAGTGCATTAAACATGATTTAGAGCTTGTTTATGGGAAAAAACGTTTTTCTGTATTTCAATGTTGCAACTTGCTGAAAACTGTCCACAATGTTCCTTTCATCTCAAATAGACAGCACAGCAAAAATTGGACATCCAGAGTGCATTAAACATGCTTTAGAGCTTGTTTATGGGAAAAAAAGCTTTTCTGTATTTCAATGTTGCAACTTGCTGAAAACTGTCCACAATGTTCCTTTCATCTCAAATAGACAGCACAGCAAAAATTGGACATCCAGAGTGCATCAAACATGATTTAGAGCTTGTTTATGGAAAAAAGTTTTTCTGTATTTCAATGTTGCAACTTGCTGAAAACTGTCCACAATGTTCATTTCATCTCAAATAGACAGCACAGCAAAAATTGGACATCCAGAGTGCATCAAACATGATTTAGAGCTTGTTTATGGAAAAAAGTTTTTCTGTATTTCAATGTTGCAACTTGCTGAAAACTGTCCACAATGTTCATTTCATCTCAAATAGACAGCACAGCAAAATTGGACATCCAGAGTGCATCAAACATGATTTAGAGCTTGTTTATGGAAAAAAGTTTTTCTGTATTTCAATGTTGCAACTTGCTGAAAACTGTCCACAATGTTCATTTCATCTCAAATAGACAGCACAGCAAAAATTGGACATCCAGAGTGCATCAAACATGATTTAGAGCTTGTTTATGGAAAAAAGTTTTTTCTGTATTTCAATGTTGCAACTTGCTGAAAACTGTCCACAATGTTCATTTCATCTCAAATAGACAGCACAGCAAAAATTGGACATCCAGAGTGCATCAAACATGATTTAGAGCTTGTTTATGGAAAAAAGTTTTTTCTGTATTTCAATGTTGCAACTTGCTGAAAACTGTCCACAATGTTCATTTCATCTCAAATAGACAGCACAGCAAAAATTGGACATCCAGAGTGCATCAAACATGATTTAGAGCTTGTTTATGGAAAAAAGTTTTTCTGTATTTCAATGTTGCAACTTGCTGAAAACTGTCCACAATGTTCATTTCATCTCAAATAGACAGCACAGCAAAAATTGGACATCCAGAGTGCATCAAACATGATTTAGAGCTTGTTTATGGAAAAAAGTTTTTTCTGTATTTCAATGTTGCAACTTGCTGAAAACTGTCCACAATGTTCATTTCATCTCAAATAGACAGCACAGCAAAAATTGGACATCCAGAGTGCATCAAACATGATTTAGAGCTTGTTTATGGAAAAACGTTTTTTCTGTATTTCAATGTTGCAACTTGCTGAAAACTGTCCACAATGTTCATTTCATCTCAAATAGACAGCACAGCAAAAATTGGACATCCAGAGTGCATCAAACATGATTTAGAGCTTGTTTATGGAAAAAAGTTTTTTCTGTATGTTGCAACTTGCTGAAAACTGTCCACAATGTCTCAAATAGACAGCACAGCAAAAATTGGACATCCAGAGTGCATCAAACATGATTTAGAGCTTGTTTATGGAAAAAAGTTTTTTCTGTATTTCACAACTTGCTGAAAACTGTCCACAATGTTCATTTCATCTCAAATAGACAGCACAGCAAAAATTGGACATCCAGAGTGCATCAAACATGATTTAGAGCTTGTTTATGGAAAAAAGTTTTTCTGTATTTCAATGTTGCAACTTGCTGAAAACTGTCCACAATGTTCATTTCATCTCAAATAGACAGCACAGCAAAAATTGGACATCCAGAGTGCATCAAACATGATTTAGAGCTTGTTTATGGAAAAAACGTTTTTCTGTATTTCAATGTTGCAACTTGCTGAAAACTGTCCACAATGTTCATTTCATCTCAAATAGACAGCACAGCAAAAATTGGACATCCAGAGTGCATCAAACATGATTTAGAGCTTGTTTATGGAAAAAAGTTTTTCTGTATTTCAATGTTGCAACTTGCTGAAAACTGTCCACAATGTTCCTTTCATCTCAAATAGACAGCAGAGCAAAAATTGGACATACAGAGTGCATCAAACATGATTTAGAGCTTGTTTATGGAAAAAAGTTTTTTCTGTATTTCAATGTTGCAACTTGCTGAAAACTGTCCACAATGTTCATTTCATCTCAAATAGACAGCACAGCAAAAATTGGACATCCAGAGTGCATCAAACATGATTTAGAGCTTGTTTATGGGAAAAAAAGTTTTTCTGTATTTCAATGTTGCAACTTGCTGAAAACTGTCCACAATGTTCCTTTCATCTCAAATAGACAGCACAGCAAAAATTGGACATACAGAGTGCATCAAACATGATTTAGAGCTTGTTTATGGAAAAATATTTTTCTGTATTTCAATGTTGCAACTTGCTGAAAACTGTACACAATGTTCATTTCATCTTAAATAGACAGCACAGCAAAAATTGGACATCCAGAGTGCATCAAACATGATTTAGAGCTTGTTTATGGAAAAATATTTTTTCTGTATTTCAATGTTGCAACTTGCTGAAAACTGTCCACAATGTTCATTTCATCTCAAATAGACAGCACAGCAAAAATTGGACATCCAGAGTGCATCAAACATGATTTAAGCTTGTTTATGGAAAAAACGTTTTTCTATATTTCAATGTTGCAACTTGCTGAAAACTGTCCACAATGATCATCTCATCTCAAATAGACAGCACAGCAAAAATTGGACATCCAGAGTGCATCAAACATGATTTAAGCTTGTTTATGGAAAAAATGTTTTTCTGTATTTCAATGTTGCAACTTGCTGAAAACTGTCCACAATGTTCATTTCATCTCAAATAGACAGCACAGCAAAAATTGGACATCCAGAGTGCATCAAACATGATTTAGAGCTTGTTTATGGAAAAAATGTTTTTCTGTATTTCAATGTTGCAACTTGCTGAAAACTGTCCACAATGTTCATTTCATCTCAAATAGACAGCACAGCAAAAATTGGACATACAGAGTGCATCAAACATGATTTAGAGCTTGTTTATGGAAAAAAATTTTTCTGTATTTCAATGTTGCAACTTGCTGAAAACTGTCCACAATGTTCATTTCATCTCAAATAGACAGCACAGCAAAAATTGGACATACAGAGTGCATCAAACATGATTTAGAGCTTGTTTATGGAAAAAAGTTTTTCTGTATTTCAATGTTGCAACTTGCTGAAAACTGTCCACAATGTTCATTTCATCTCAAATAGACAGCACAGCAAAAATTGGACATCCAGAGTGCATCAAACATGATTTTGAGCTTGTTTATGGAAAAACTTTTTTCTGTATTTCAATGTTGCAACCTGCTGAAAACTGTCCACAATGGTCATTTCATGTCAAATAGACAGCACAGCAAAAATTGGACATCCAGAGTGCATTAAACATGATTTAGAGCTTGTTTATGGAGAAAAAAGTTTTTCCGTATTTCAATGTTGCAACTTGCTGAAAACTGTCCACAATGTTCCTTTCATCTCAAATAGACAGCACAGCAAAAATTGGACATACAGAGTGCATCAAACATGATTTCGAGCTTGTTTATGGAAAAAAATTTTTCTGTATTTCAATGTTGCAACTTGCTGAAAACTGTCCACAATGGTCATTTCATCTCAAATAGACAGCACAGCAAAAATTGGACATCCAGAGTGCATCAAACATGATTTAGAGCTTGTTTATGGGAAAAAAAGTTTTTCTGTATTTCAATGTTGCAACTTGCTGAAAACTGTCCACAATGTTCATTTCATCTCAAATAGACAGCACAGCAAAAATTGGACATCCAGAGTGCATCAAACATGATTTAGAGCTTGTTTATGGAAAAAAGTTTTTTCTGTATTTCAATGTTGCAACTTGCTGAAAACTGTCCACAATGTTCATTTCATCTCAAATAGACAGCACAGCAATAATTGGACATCCAGAGTGCATCAAACATGATTTAGAGCTTGTTTATGGAAAAAAGTTTTTCTGTATTTCAATGTTGCAACTTGCTGAAAACTGTCCACAATGGTAATTTCATCTCAAATAGACAGCACAGCAAAAATTGGACATCCAGAGTGCATCAAACATGATTTAGAGCATGTTTATTGAAAACAAGGTTTTCTGTATTTCAATGTTGCAACTTGCTGAAAACTGTCAACAATGTTCATTTCATCTCAAATAGACAGCACAGCAAAAATTGGACATCCAGAGTGCATCAAACATGATTTAGAGCTTGTTTATGGAAAAAAAGTTTTTCTGTATTTCAATGTTGCAACTTGCTGAAAACTGTCCACAATGGTCATTTCATCTCAAATAGACAGCACAGCAAAAATTGGACATCCAGAGTGCATCAAACATGATTTAGAGCTTGTTTATGGAAAAAAATTTTTCTGTATTTCAATGTTGCAACTTGCTGAAAACTGTACACAATGTTCATTTCATCTCAAATAGACAGCACAGCAAAAATTGGACATCCAGAGTGCATCAAACATGATTTAGAGCTTGTTTATGGAAAAAAGTTTTTCTGTATTTCAATGTTGCAACTTGCTGAAAACTGTCCACAATGTTCATTTCATCTCAAATAGACAGCACAGCAAAAATTGGACATCCAGAGTGCATCAAACATGATTTAGAGCTTGTTTATGGAAAAAAGTTTTTCTGTATTTCAATGTTGCAACTTGCTGAAAACTGTCCACAATGTTCATTTCATCTCAAATAGACAGCACAGCAAAAATTGGACATCCAGAGTGCATCAAACATGATTTAGAGCTTGTTTATGGAAAAAAGTTTTTCTGTATTTCAATGTTGCAACTTGCTGAAAACTGTCAACAATGTTCATTTCATCTCAAATAGACAGCACAGCAAAAATTGGACATCCAGAGTGCATCAAACATGATTTAGATCATTTTTATATTGAAATAAAGTTTTTCTGTATTTCAATGTTGCAACTTGCTGAAAACTGTCCACAATGTTAATTTCATCTCAAATAGACAGCACAGCAAAAATTGGACATCCAGAGTGCATCAAACATGATTTAGAGCTTGTTTATGGAAAAAAGTTTTTCTGTATTTCAATGTTGCAACTTGCTGAAAACTGTCCACAATGTTCATTTCATCTCAAATAGACAGCACAGCAAAAATTGGACATACAGAGTGCATCAAACATGATTTAGAGCTTGTTTATGGAAAAAAGTTTTTCTGTATTTCAATGTTGCAACTTGCTGAAAACTGTCCACAATGTTCATTTCATCTCAAATAGACAGCACAGCAAAAATTGGACATCCAGAGTGCATCAAACATGATTTAGAGCTTGTTTATGGAAAAAAAGTTTTTTCTGTATTTCAATGTTGCAACTTGCTGAAAACTGTCCACAATGTTCATTTCATCTCAAATAGACAGCACAGCAAAAATTGGACATCCAGAGTGCATCAAACATGATTTAGAGCTTGTTTATGGAAAAACGTTTTTTCTGTATTTCAATGTTGCAACTTGCTGAAAACTGTCCACAATGTTCATTTCATCTCAAATAGACAGCACAGCAAAAATTGGACATCCAGAGTGCATCAAACATGATTTAGAGCTTGTTTATGGAAAAAAGTTTTTTCTGTATTTCAATGTTGCAACTTGCTGAAAACTGTCCACAATGTTCATTTCATCTCAAATAGACAGCACAGCAAAAAATTGGACATCCAGAGTGCATCAAACATGATTTAGAGCTTGTTTATGGAAAAAAGTTTTTCTGTATTTCAATGTTGCAACTTGCTGAAAACTGTCCACAATGTTCATTTCATCTCAAATAGACAGCACAGCAAAAATTGGACATCCAGAGTGCATCAAACATGATTTAGAGCTTGTTTATGGAAAAAAGTTTTTTCTGTATTTCAATGTTGCAACTTGCTGAAAACTGTCCAAAGTGTTAATTTCATCTCAAATAGACAGCACAGCAAAAATTGGACATCCAGAGTGCATCAAACATGATTTAGAGCTTGTTTATGGAAAAAAGTTTTTCTGTATTTCAATGTTGCAACTTGCTGAAAACTGTCCACAATGTTCATTTCATCTCAAATAGACAGCACAGCAAAAATTGGACATCCAGAGTGCATCAAACATGATTTAGAGCTTGTTTATGGAAAAAAGTTTTTCTGTATTTCAATGTTGCAACTTGCTGAAAACTGTCCACAATGTTCATTTCATCTTAAATAGACAGCACATCAAAAAATTGGACATCCAGAGTGCATCAAATATGATTTCGAGCTTGTTTATGGGAAAAAAAGTTTTTCTGTATTTCAATGTTGCAACTTGCTGAAAACTGTCCACAATGTTCCTTTCATCTCAAATAGACAGCACAGCAAAAATTGGACATCCAGAGTGCATCAAACATGATTTAGAGCTTGTTTATGGAAAAATATTTTTCTGTATTTCAATGTTGCAACTTGCTGAAAACTGTACACAATGTTCATTTCATCTTAAAATAGACAGCACAGCAAAAATTGGACATCCAGAGTGCATCAAACATGATTTAGAGCTTGTTTATGGAAAAAGATTTTTTCTGTATTTCAATGTTGCAACTTGCTGAAAACTGTCCACAATGTTCCTTTCATCTCAAATAGACAGCACAGCAAAAAGTGGACATACAGAGTGCATCAAACATGATTTAGAGCTTGTTTATGGAAAAAAGTTTTTTCTGTATTTCAATGTTGCAACTTGCTGAAAACTGTCCACAATGTTCATTTCATCTTAAATAGACAGCACAGCAAAAAATTGGACATCCAGAGTGCATCAAACATGATTTAGAGCTTGTTTATGGAAAAAAGTTTTTCTGTATTTCAATGTTGCAACTTTGCTGAAAACTGTCCACAATGTTCCTTTCATCTCAAATAGACAGCACAGCAAAAATTGGACATCCAGAGTGCATTAAACATGCGTTAGAGCTTGTTTATGGGAAAAAAAGGTTTTCTGTATTTCAATGTTGCAACTTGCTGAAAACTGTCCACAATGTTCCTTTCATCTCAAATAGACAGCACAGCAAAAATTGGACATACAGAGTGCATCAAACATGATTTAGAGCTTGTTTATGGAAAAAAATTTCTGTAATTTCAATGTTGCAACTTGCTGAAAACTGTACACAATGTTCATTTCATCTTAAATAGACAGCACAGCAAAAAATTGGACATCCAGAGTGCATCAAACATGATTTAGAGCTTGTTTATGGAAAAAGTTTTTCATTTCAATGTTGCAACTTGCTGAAAACTGTCCACAATGTTCATTTCATCTCAAATAGACAGTACAGCAAAAAGTGGACATCCAGAAGTGCATCAAACATGACGAGCTTGTTTATGGAAAACGTTTTTTCTGTATTTCAATGTTGAAAACTGCTGAAAACTGTCCACAATGTTCATTTCTCACAAATAGACAGCACAGCAAAAATTGACATCCAGAAGTGCATCAAACATGATTTAGAGCTTGTTTATGGATTTTTTTTCTGTATTCCACTGTTGCAACTTGCTGAAAACTGTCCACAATGTTCATTTCATCTCAAATAGACAGCACAGCAAAAATTGAAATCCAGAAGTGCATCAAACATGATTTAGAGCTTGTTTATGGAAAAAGTTTTTCTGTATTTCAATGTTGCAACTTGCTGAAAACTGTCCACAATGTTAATTTCATCTCAAATAGACAGCACAGCAAAAATTGACATCCAGAGTGCAATCAAACGTGATTTAGAGCTTGTTTATGAAAAAAATTTTTTCTGCATTTCCATGTTCAACTTGTTGAAAACTGCCCACAATGTTAATTTCATCTCAAAAAGACAGCACAGCAAAAATTGGACATCCAGAAGTGCATCAAACATGATTTGGAGCTTGTTTATGGAAAAAACGTTTTTTCTGTATTTCAATGTTGCAACTTGCTGAAAACTGTCCACAATGTTCATTTCATCTCAAATAGACAGCACAGCAAAAAGTGGACATCCAGAAGTGCATCAAACATGATTTAGAGCTTGTTTATGGAAAAAACGTTTTTTCTGTATTTCAATGTTGAAAACTGCTGAAAACTGTCCACAATGTTCATTTCATCACAAATAGACAGCACAGCCAAAATTGGACATCCAGAAGTGCATCAAACATGATTTAGAGCTTGTTTATGGAAAAAAAGTTTTTCTGTATTTCAATGTTGCAACTTGCTGAAAACTGTCCACAATGTTCATTTCATCTCAAATAGACAGCACAGCAAAAATTGGACATCCAGAGTGCATCAAACGTGATTTAGAGCTTGTTTATGGAAAAAAGTTTTTCTGTATTTCAATGTTGCAACTTGCTGAAAACTGTCCACAATGTTCATTTCATCTCAAATAGACAGCACAGCAAAAATTGGACATCCAGAGTGCATCAAACATGATTTAGAGCTTGTTTATGGAAAAAAGTTTTTCTGTATTTCAATGTTGCAACTTGCTGAAAACTGTCCACAATGTTCATTTCATCTCAAATAGACAGCACAGCAAAAATTGGACATCCAGAGTGCATCAAACATGATTTAGAGCTTGTTTATGGAAAAAAGTTTTTCTGTATTTCAATGTTGCAACTTGCTGAAAACTGTCCACAATGTTCATTTCATCTCAAATAGACAGCACAGCAAAAATTGGACATCCAGAGTGCATCAAACATGATTTAGAGCTTGTTTATGGAAAAAAGTTTTTTCTGTATTTCAATGTTGCAACTTGCTGAAAACTGTCCACAATGTTCATTTCATCTCAAATAGACAGCACAGCAAAAATTGGACATCCAGAGTGCATCAAACATGATTTAGAGCTTGTTTATGGAAAAAAGTTTTTCTGTATTTCAATGTTGCAACTTGCTGAAAACTGTCCACAATGTTCCTTTCATCTCAAATAGACAGCACAGCAAAAATTGGACATCCAGAGTGCATCAAACATGATTTAGAGCTTGTTTATGGAAAAATTTTTTTCTGTATTTCAATGTTGCAACTTGCTGAAAACTGTCCACAATGTTCATTTCATCTCAAATAGACAGCACAGCAAAAATTGGACATCCAGAGTGCATCAAACATGATTTAGAGCTTGTTTATGGAAAAAAGTTTTTTCTGTATTTCAATGTTGCAACTTGCTGAAAACTGTCCACAATGTTCATTTCATCTCAAATAGACAGCACAGCAAAAATTGGACATCCAGAGTGCATCAAACATGATTTAGAGCTTGTTTATGGAAAAAAGTTTTTTCTGTATTTCAATGTTGCAACTTGCTGAAAACTGTCCACAATGTTCATTTCATCTCAAATAGACAGCACAGCAAAAATTGGACATCCAGAGTGCATCAAACATGATTTAGAGCTTGTTTATGGAAAAAAGTTTTTTCTGTATTTCAATGTTGCAACTTGCTGAAAACTGTCCACAATGTTCATTTCATCTCAAATAGACAGCACAGCAAAAATTGGACATCCAGAGTGCATCAAACATGATTTAGAGCTTGTTTATGGAAAAACGTTTTTTCTGTATTTCAATGTTGCAACTTGCTGAAAACTGTCCACAATGTTCATTTCATCTCAAATAGACAGCACAGCAAAAATTGGACATCCAGAGTGCATCAAACATGATTTCGAGCTTGTTTATGGAAAAAAGTTATTTCTGTATTTCAATGTTGCAACTTGCTGAAAACTGTCCACAATGTTCATTTCATCTCAAATAGACAGCACAGCAAAAATTGGACATCCAGAGTGCATCAAACATGATTTAGAGCTTGTTTATGGAAAAACGTTTTTCTGTATTTCAATGTTGCAACTTGCTGAAAACTGTCCACAATGTTCATTTCATCTCAAATAGACAGCACAGCAAAAAATTGGACATCCAGAGTGCATCAAACATGATTTCGAGCTTGTTTATGGAAAAACGTTTTTTCTGTATTTCAATGTTGCAACTTGCTGAAAACTGTCCACAATGTTCCTTTCATCTCAAATAGACAGCACAGCAAAAATTGGACATACAGAGTGCATCAAACATGATTTAGAGCTTGTTTATGGAAAAAAGTTTTTTCTGTATTTCAATGTTGCAACTTGCTGAAAACTGTCCACAATGTTCATTTCATCTCAAATAGACAGCACAGCAAAAATTGGACATCCAGAGTGCATCAAACATGATTTCGAGCTTGTTTATGGAAAAACTTTTTTCTGTATTTCAATGTTGCAACTTGCTGAAAACTGTCCACAATGGTCATTTCATCTCAAATGGACAGCACAGCAAAAATTGGACATCCAGAGTGCATCAAACATGATTTAGAGCTTGTTTATGGAAAAACTTTTTTCTGTATTTCAATGTTGCAACTTGCTGAAAACTGTCCACAATGTTCCTTTCATCTCAAATAGACAGCACAGCAAATAAATTGGACATCCAGAGTGCATCAAACATGATTTCGAGCTTGTTTATGGAAAAATGTTATTTCTGTATTTCAATGTTGCAACTTGCTGAAAACTGTCCACAATTTTCATTTCATCTCAAATAGACAGCACAGCAAATAAATTGGACATCCAGAGTGCATCAAACATGATTTCGAGCTTGTTTATGGAAAAACGTTATTTCTGTATTTCAATGTTGCAACTTGCTGAAAACTGTCCACAATGGTCATTTCATCTCAAATAGACAGCACAGCAAAAACTGGACATCCAGAGTGCATTAAACATGATTTAGAGCTTGTTTATGGATTTTTTTTTCTGTATTTCAATGTAGCAACTTGCTGAAAACTGTCCACAATGTTCCTTTCATCTCAAATAGACAGCACAGCAAAAAATTGGACATCCAGAGTGCATCAAACATGATTTCGAGCTTGTTTATGGAAAAACGTTTTTTCTGTATTTCAATGTTGCAACTTGCTGAAAACTGTCCACAATGTTCATTTCATCTTAAATAGACAGCACAGCAAATAAATTGGACATCCAGAGTGCATCAAACATGATTTCGAGCTTGTTTATGGAAAAACTTTTTTCTGTATTTCAATGTTGCAACTTGCTGAAAACTGTCCACAATGTTCATTTCATCTCAAATAGACAGCACAGCAAAAATTGGACATCCAGAGTGCATTAAACATGATTTAGAGCTTGTTTATGGAAAAAAGTTTTTTCTGTATTTCAATGTTGCAACTTGCTGAAAACTGTCCACAATGTTCATTTCATCTCAAATAGACAGCACAGCAAAAATTGGACATCCAGAGTGCATCAAACATGATTTAGAGCTTGTTTATGGAAAAAAGTTTTTTCTGTATTTCAATGTTGCAACTTGCTGAAAACTGTCCACAATGTTCATTTCATCTCAAATAGACAGCACAGCAAAAATTGGACATCCAGAGTGCATCAAACATGATTTCGAGCTTGTTTATGGAAAAACGTTTTTTCTGTATTTCAATGTTGCAACTTGCTGAAAACTGTCCACAATGTTCATTTCATCTCAAATAGACAGCACAGCAAAAATTGGACATCCAGAGTGCATCAAACATGATTTCGAGCTTGTTTATGGAAAAACGTTTTTTCTGTATTTCAATGTTGCAACTTGCTGAAAACTGTCCACAATGTTCATTTCATCTTAAATAGACAGCACAGCAAAAATTGGACATCCAGAGTGCATCAAACATGATTTTGAGCTTGTTTATGGAAAAAGTTTTTTCTGTATTTCAATGTTGCAACTTGCTGAAAACTGTCCACAATGTTCATTTCATCTCAAATAGACAGCACAGCAAAAATTGGACATCCAGAGTGCATCAAACATGATTTAGAGCTTGTTTATGGAAAAAAGTTTTTCCTGTATTTCAATGTTGCAACTTGCTGAAAACTGTCCACAATGTTCCTTTCATCTCAAATAGACAGCACAGCAAAAATTGGACATCCAGAGTGCATCAAACATGATTTTGAGCTTGTTTATGGAAAAACGTTTTTTCTGTATTTCAATGTTGCAACTTGCTGAAAACTGTCCACAATGTTCCTTTCATCTCAAATAGACAGCACAGCAAAAATTGGACATCCAGAGTGCATCAAACATGATTTCGAGCTTGTTTATGGAAAAATATTTTTTTCTGTATTTCAATGTTGCAACTTGCTGAAAACTGTCCACAATGTTCATTTCATCTCAAATAGACAGCACAGCAAAAATTGGACATCCAGAGTGCATCAAACATGATTTCGAGCTTGTTTATGGAAAAACGTTTTTTCTGTATTTCAATGTTGCAACTTGCTGAAAACTGTCCACAATGTTCATTTCATCTCAAATAGACAGCACAGCAAAAATTGGACATCCAGAGTGCATCAAACATGATTTAGAGCTTGTTTATGGAAAAAAGTTTTTTCTGTATTTCAATGTTGCAACTTGCTGAAAACTGTCCACAATGTTCATTTCATCTCAAATAGACAGCACAGCAAAAATTGGACATCCAGAGTGCATCAAACATGATTTAGAGCTTGTTTATGAAAAAAGTTTTTTCTGTATTTCAATGTTGCAACTTGCTGAAAACTGTCCACAATGTTCATTTCATCTCAAATAGACAGCACAGCAAAAATTGGACATCCAGAGTGCATCAAACATGATTTAGAGCTTGTTTATGGAAAAAAACGTTTTTTCTGTATTTCAATGTTGCAACTTGCTGAAAACTGTCCACAATGTTCATTTCATCTCAAATAGACAGCACAGCCAAAATTGGACATCCAGAAGTGCATCAAACATGATTTAGAGCTTGTTTATTGAAAAAAGTTTTTTCTGTATTTCAATGTTGCAACTTGCTGAAAACTGTCCACAATGTTCATTTCATCTCAAAAAGACAGCACAGCCAAAATTGGACATCCAGAGTGCAATCAAACGTGATTTAGAGCTTGTTTATGGAAAAGTGCTTATTTCTGCATTTCCATGTTCAACTTGCTGAAAACTGTCCACAATGTTCATTTCATCTCAAATAGACAGCACAGCAAAAAGTGGACATCCAGAAGTGCATCAAACATGATTTAGAGCTTGTTTATGGAAAAAACGTTTTTTCTGTATTTCAATGTTGAAAACTGCTGAAAACTGTCCACAATGTTCATTTCATCACAAATAGACAGCACAGCAAAAATTGGAAATCCAGAAGTGCATCAAACATGATTTAGAGCTTGTTTATGGAAAAAAAAGTTTTTTCTGTATTTCATCATAAACTTGCTGAAACTGTCCACAATGTTCATTTCATCTCAAATAGAGAGCACAGCAAAAATTGAAATCCAGAAGTGCATCAAACATGATTTAGAGCTTGTTTATGGAAAAAGTTTTTCTGTATTTCAATGTTGCAACTTGCTGAAAACTGTCCACAATGTTCATTTCATCTCAAAAGACAGCACAGCAAAAATTGGACATCCAGAAGTGCATCAAACATGATTTAGAGCTTGTTTATGGAAAAAACGTTTTTTCTGTATTTCAATGTTGCAACTTGCTGAAAACTGTCCACAATGTTAATTTCATCTCAAATAGACAGCACAGCAAAAAGTGGACATCCAGAAGTGCATCAAACATGATTTAGAGCTTGTTTATGGAAAAAACGTTTTTTCTGTATTTCAATGTTGAAAACTGCTGAAAACTGTCCACAATGTTCATTTCATCACAAATAGACAGCACAGCCAAAATTGGACATCCAGAAGTGCATCAAACATGATTTAGAGCTTGTTTATGGAAAAAAAGTTTTTTCTGTATTTCAATGTTGCAACTTGGCTGAAAACTGTCCACAATGTTCATTTCATCTCAAAAGAGAGCACAGCCAAAAAATTGAAATCCAGAGTGCATCAAACATGATTTAGAGCTTGTTTATGGAAAAAGTTTTCTGTATTTCCATGTTGCAACTTGTCTGAAAACTGTCCACAATGTTCATTTCATCTCAAATAGACAGCACAGCCAAAAGTGGACATCCAGAGTGCAATCAAACGTGATTTAGAGCTTGTTGATGGAAAAGTGCTTTTCTGTATTTCCATGTTGAAAACTTGTTGAAAACTGTCCACAATGTTCATTTCATCTCAAAAAGACAGCACAGCAAAAATTGGACATCCAGAAGTGCATCAAACATGATTTAGAGCTTGTTTATGGAAAAAACGTTTTTTCTGTATTTCAATGTTGCAACTTGCTGAAAACTGTCCACAATGTTCATTTCATCTCAAATAGACAGCACAGCAAAAAGTGGACATCCAGAAGTGCATCAAACATGATTTAGAGCTTGTTTATGGAAAAAACGTTTTTTCTGTATTTCAATGTTGAAAACTGCTGAAAACTGTCCACAATGTTCATTTCATCTCAAATAGACAGCACAGCAAAAATTGGACATCCAGAAGTGCATCAAACATGATTTAGAGCTTGTTTATGGAAAAAAAGTTTTTTCTGTATTTCAATGTTGCAACTTGCTGAAACCCAGCACAATGTCCATCTCAAATAGACAGCACAGCAAAAATTGAAATCCAGAAGTGCATCAAACATGATTTAGAGCTTGTTTATGGAAAAGTTTTTCTGTATTTCAATGTTGCAACTTGCTGAAAACTGTCCACAATGTTAATTTCATCTCAAATAGACAGCAAAAAAATTGGACATCCAGAGTGCAATCAAACATGATTTAGAGCTTGTTTATGGAAAAGTGCTTATTTCTGCATTTCCATGTTCAACTTGTTGAAAACTGCCCACAATGTTAATTTCATCTCAAAAAGACAGCACAGCAAAAATTGGACATCCAGAAGTGCATCAAACATGATTTGGAGCTTGTTTATGGAAAAAACGTTTTTTCTGTATTTCAATGTTGCAACTTGCTGAAAACTGTCCACAATGTTCATTTCATCTCAAATAGACAGCACAGCAAAAAGTGGACATCCAGAAGTGCATCAAACATGATTTAGAGCTTGTTTATGGAAAAAACGTTTTTTCTGTATTTCAATGTTGCAAACTGCTGAAAACTGTCCACAATGTTCATTTCATCTCAAATAGACAGCACAGCAAAAAGTGGACATCCAGAAGTGCATCAAACATGATTTAGAGCTTGTTTATGGAAAAAACGTTTTTTCTGTATTTCAATGTTGAAAACTGCTGAAAACTGTCCACAATGTTCATTTCATCACAAATAGACAGCACAGCCAAAATTGGACATCCAGAAGTGCATCAAACATGATTTAGAGCTTGTTTATGGAAAAAAAAGTTTTTTCTGTATTTCAATGTTGCAACTTGCTGAAAACTGTCCACAATGTTCATTTCATCTCAAATAGACAGCACAGCAAAAATTGGACATCCAGAAGTGCATCAAACATGATTTAGAGCTTGTTTATGGAAAAAAAGTTTTTTCTGTATTTCAATGTTGCAACTTGCTGAAAACTGTCCACAATGTTCATTTCATCTCAAATAGACAGCACAGCAAAAATTGGACATCCAGAGTGCATCAAACATGATTTAGAGCTTGTTTATGGAAAAAAGTTTTTTCTGTATTTCAATGTTGCAACTTGCTGAAAACTGTCCACAATGTTCATTTCATCTCAAATAGACAGCACAGCAAAAATTGGACATCCAGAGTGCATCAAACATGATTTAGAGCTTGTTTATGGAAAAACGTTTTTTCTGTATTTCAATGTTGCAACTTGCTGAAAACTGTCCACAATGTTCATTTCATCTCAAATAGACAGCACAGCAAAAATTGGACATCCAGAGTGCATCAAACATGATTTAGAGCTTGTTTATGGAAAAAAGTTTTTTCTGTATTTCAATGTTGCAACTTGCTGAAAACTGTCCACAATGTTCATTTCATCTCAAATAGACAGCACAGCAAAAATTGGACATCCAGAGTGCATCAAACATGATTTAGAGCTTGTTTATGGAAAAAGTTTTTCTGTATTTCAATGTTGCAACTTGCTGAAAACTGTCCACAATGTTCATTTCATCTCAAATAGACAGCACAGCAAAAATTGGACATCCAGAGTGCATCAAACATGATTTAGAGCTTGTTTATGGAAAAAAGTTTTTTCTGTATTTCAATGTTGCAACTTGCTGAAAACTGTCCACAATGTTCATTTCATCTCAAATAGACAGCACAGCAAAAATTGGACATCCAGAGTGCATCAAACATGATTTAGAGCTTGTTTATGGAAAAAAGTTTTTTCTGTATTTCAATGTTGCAACTTGCTGAAAACTGTCCACAATGTTCATTTCATCTCAAATAGACAGCACAGCAAAAATTGGACATCCAGAGTGCATCAAACATGATTTAGAGCTTGTTTATGGAAAAACGTTTTTTCTGTATTTCAATGTTGCAACTTGCTGAAAACTGTCCACAATGTTCATTTCATCTCAAATAGACAGCACAGCAAAAATTGGACATCCAGAGTGCATCAAACATGATTTAGAGCTTGTTTATGGAAAAAAGTTTTTTCTGTATTTCAATGTTGCAACTTGCTGAAAACTGTCCACAATGTTCATTTCATCTCAAATAGACAGCACAGCAAAAATTGGACATCCAGAGTGCATCAAACATGATTTAGAGCTTGTTTATGGAAAAAGTTTTTTCTGTATTTCAATGTTGCAACTTGCTGAAAACTGTCCACAATGTTCATTTCATCTCAAATAGACAGCACAGCAAAAATTGGACATCCAGAGTGCATCAAACATGATTTAGAGCTTGTTTATGGAAAAAAGTTTTTTCTGTATTTCAATGTTGCAACTTGCTGAAAACTGTCCACAATGTTCATTTCATCTCAAATAGACAGCACAGCAAAAATTGGACATCCAGAGTGCATCAAACATGATTTAGAGCTTGTTTATGGAAAAATGTTTTTTCTGTATTTCAATGTTGCAACTTGCTGAAAACTGTCCACAATGTTCATTTCATCTCAAATAGACAGCACAGCAAAAATTGGACATCCAGAGTGCATCAAACATGATTTAGAGCTTGTTTATGGAAAAAAGTTTTTTCTGTATTTCAATGTTGCAACTTGCTGAAAACTGTCCACAATGTTCATTTCATCTCAAATAGACAGCACAGCAAAAATTGGACATCCAGAGTGCATCAAACATGATTTAGAGCTTGTTTATGGAAAAAAGTTTTTTCTGTATTTCAATGTTGCAACTTGCTGAAAACTGTCCACAATGTTCATTTCATCTCAAATAGACAGCACAGCAAAAATTGGACATCCAGAGTGCATCAAACATGATTTAGAGCTTGTTTATGGAAAAACGTTTTTTCTGTATTTCAATGTTGCAACTTGCTGAAAACTGTCCACAATGTTCATTTCATCTCAAATAGACAGCACAGCAAAAATTGGACATCCAGAGTGCATCAAACATGATTTAGAGCTTGTTTATGGAAAAAAGTTTTTTCTGTATTTCAATGTTGCAACTTGCTGAAAACTGTCCACAATGTTCATTTCATCTCAAATAGACAGCACAGCAAAAATTGGACATCCAGAGTGCATCAAACATGATTTAGAGCTTGTTTATGGAAAAAAGTTTTTTCTGTATTTCAATGTTGCAACTTGCTGAAAACTGTCCACAATGTTCATTTCATCTCAAATAGACAGCACAGCAAAAATTGGACATCCAGAGTGCATCAAACATGATTTCGAGCTTGTTTATGGAAAAACGTTTTTTCTGTATTTCAATGTTGCAACTTGCTGAAAACTGTCCACAATGTTCATTTCATCTCAAATAGACAGCACAGCAAAAATTGGACATCCAGAGTGCATCAAACATGATTTAGAGCTTGTTTATGGAAAAAAGTTTTTTCTGTATTTCAATGTTGCAACTTGCTGAAAACTGTCCACAATGTTCATTTCATCTCAAATAGACAGCACAGCAAAAATTGGACATCCAGAGTGCATCAAACATGATTTCGAGCTTGTTTATGGAAAAACGTTTTTTCTGTATTTCAATGTTGCAACTTGCTGAAAACTGTCCACAATGTTCATTTCATCTCAAATAGACAGCACAGCAAAAATTGGACATCCAGAGTGCATCAAACATGATTTCGAGCTTGTTTATGGAAAAACGTTTTTTCTGTATTTCAATGTTGCAACTTGCTGAAAACTGTCCACAATGTTCATTTCATCTCAAATAGACAGCACAGCAAAAATTGGACATCCAGAGTGCATCAAACATGATTTAGAGCTTGTTTATGGAAAAAAGTTTTTTCTGTATTTCAATGTTGCAACTTGCTGAAAACTGTCCACAATGTTCATTTCATCTCAAATAGACAGCACAGCAAAAATTGGACATCCCAGAGTGCATCAAACATGATTTAGAGCTTGTTTATGGAAAAAAAAGTTTTTTCTGTATTTCAATGTTGCAACTTGCTGAAAACTGTCCACAATGTTCATTTCATCTCAAATAGACAGCACAGCAAAAATTGGACATCCAGAGTGCAATCAAACATAATTTAGAGCTTGTTTATGGAAAAGTGTTTTTTCTGTATTTCAATGTTGCAACTTGCTGAAAACTGTCCACAATGTTCATTTCATCTCAAATAGACAGCACAGCAAAAATTGGACATCCAGAGTGCATCAAACATGATTTAGAGCTTGTTTATGGAAAAAAGTTTTTTCTGTATTTCAATGTTGCAACTTGCTGAAAACTGTCCACAATGTTAATTTCATCTCAAATAGACAGCACAGCAAAAATTGGACATCCAGAGTGCATCAAACATGATTTAGAGCTTGTTTATGCAAAAAAGTTTTTTCTGTATTTCAATGTTGCAACTTGCTGAAAACTGTCCACAATGTTCATTTCATCTCAAATAGACAGCACAGCAAAAATTGGACATCCAGAGTGCATCAAACATGATTTAGAGCTTGTTTATGCAAAAAAGTTTTTTCTGTATTTCAATGTTGCAACTTGCTGAAAACTGTCCACAATGTTCATTTCATCTCAAATAGACAGCACAGCAAAAATTGGACATCCAGAGTGCATCAAACATGATTTAGAGCTTGTTTATGGAAAAAACGTTTTTTCTGTATTTCAATGTTGCAACTTGCTGAAAACTGTCCACAATGTTCATTTCATCTCAAATAGACAGCACAGCAAAAATTGGACATCCAGAAGTGCATCAAACATGATTTAGAGCTTGTTTATGGAAAAAACGTTTTTTCTGTATTTCAATGTTGCAACTTGCTGAAAACTGTCCACAATGTTCATTTCATCTCAAATAGACAGCACAGCAAAAATTGGACATCCAGAAGTGCATCAAACATGATTTAGAGCTTGTTTATGGAAAAAACGTTTTTTCTGTATTTCAATGTTGAAAACTGCTGAAAACTGTCCACAATGTTCATTTCATCACAAATAGACAGCACAGCCAAAATTGGACATCCAGAAGTGCATCAAACATGATTTAGAGCTTGTTTATGGAAAAAACGTTTTTTCTGTATTTCAATGTTGAAAACTGCTGAAAACTGTCCACAATGTTCATTTCATCACAAATAGACAGCACAGCCAAAATTGGACATCCAGAAGTGCATCAAACATGATTTAGAGCTTGTTTATGGAAAAAAAAGTTTTTTCTGTATTTCAATGTTGCAACTTGCTGAAAACTGTCCACAATGTTCATTTCATCTCAAATAGACAGCACAGCAAAAATTGGAAATCCAGAAGTGCATCAAACATGATTTATAGAGCTTGTTTATGCAAAAAGTTTTTTCTGTATTTCAATGTTGCAACTTGCTGAAAACTGTTCACAATTTTCATTTCATCTCAAATAGACAGCACAGCAAAAAGTGGACATCCAGAAGTGCATCAAACATGATTTAGAGCTTGTTTATGGAAAAACGTTTTTCTGTATTTCAATGTTGAAAAACTGTCCACAGTGTTCATTTCATCACAAATAGACAGCACAGCAAAATTGACATCCAGAAGTGCATCAAACATGATTTAGAGCTTGTTTATTTTTTCTGGAAAAAGTTTTTTCTGTATTTCAAAATAGACAGCACGGCAAAATTGCAACTCAAACATGCTGAAAACTGTCCACAATGTTCATTTCCATCTCAAAATAGACAGCACAGCAAAAATTGAAATCCAGAAGTGCATCAAACATGATTTAGAGCTTGTTTATGGAAAAAGTTTTTCTGTATTTCAATGTTGCAACTTGCTGAAAACTGTCCACAATGTTCATTTCATCTCAAATAGACAGCACAGCCAAAATTGACATCCAGAGTGCAATCAAACGTGATTTAGAGCTTGTTTATGGAAAGTTTTTTCTGCATTTCAATGTTGCAACTTGCTGAAAACTGTTCACAATGTTAATTTCCTATCTCAAAAGACAGCACAGCAAAAATTGACATCCAGAGTGCATCAAACATGATTTAGAGCTTGTTTATGCAAAAATGTTTTTCTGTATTTCAATGTTGCAACTTGCTGAAAACTGTCCACAATGTTCATTTCATCTCAAATAGACAGCACAGCAAAAAGTGGACATCCAGAAGTGCATCAAACATGATTTAGAGCTTGTTTATGGAAAAAACGTTTTTTCTGTATTTCAATGTTGCAACTTGCTGAAAACTGTTCACAATGTTAATTTCATCTCAAATAGACAGCACGGCAAAAATTGGACATACAGAGTGCATCAAACATGATTTATAGAGCTTGTTTATGCAAAAAAAGTTTTTTCTGTATTTCAATGTTGCAACTTGCTGAAAACTGTTCACAATTTTCATTTAATCTCAAATTAGACAGCACAGCAAAAATTTGACATACAGAGTACATCAAACATGATTTAGAGCTTGGTTATGGAAAAAACGTTTTTTCTGTATTTCAATGTTGCAACTTGCTAAAAACAGTTTTACAATGTTCATTTCATCTCAAATAGACAGCACAGCAAAAATTGGACATACAGAGTGCATCAAACATGATTTGGAGCTTGTTATGCAAAAAGTTTTTTTCAGTATTTCAATGTTGCAAACTTAGCTGAAAAACTGTCCACAATGTTCATTTCATCTCAAATAGACAGCACAGCAAAAAAGTGGACATCCAGAAGTGCATCAAACATGATTTAGAGCTTGGTTATGGAAAAGTTTTTTCTGTATTTCAATGTTGCAAACTTGCTGAAAACTGTCCACAATGTTCATTTCATCTCAAATAGACAGCACAGCAAAAAAAAAAAAAAAAAAAAAATGGACATCCAGAAGTGCATCAAACATGATTTAGAGCTTGTTTATGGAAAAAAAGTTTTTTCTGTATTTCAATGTTGCAACTTGCTGAAAACTGTCCACAATGTTCATTTCATCTCAAATAGACAGCACAGCAAAAATTGGAAATCCAGAAGTGCATCAAACATGATTTAGAGCTTGTTTATGGAAAAAAAGTTTTTTCTGTATTTCAATGTTGCAACTTGCTGAAAACTGTCCACAATGTTCATTTCATCTCAAATAGACAGCACAGCCAAAATTGGACATCCAGAGTGCATCAAACATGATTTAGAGCTTGTTTATGGAAAAAGTGCTTATTTCTGTATTTCAATGTTGCAACTTGCTGAAAACTGTCCACAATGTTCATTTCATCTCAAATAGACAGCACAGCAAAAATTGGACATACAGAGTGCAATCAAACATGATTTAGAGCTTGTTTATGCAAAAGTTTTTTTCAGTATTTCAATGTTGCAACTTGCTGAAAACTGTCCACAATGTTAATTTCATCTCAAATAGACAGCACAGCAAAAATTGACATACAGAAGTGCATCAAACATGATTTAGAGCTTGTTTATGCAAAAAGTTTTTTCTGTATTTCAATGTTGCAACTTGCTGAAAACTGTCCACAATGTTAATTTCATCTCAAATAGACAGCACGGTAAAATTGACATCCAGAGTGCATCAAACATGATTTAGAGCTTGTTTATGGAAAAAAGTTTTTCTGTATTTCAATGTTGCAACTTGCTGAAAACTGTCCACAATGTTCATTTCATCTCAAATAGACAGCACGGCAAAAATTGGACATCCAGAGTGCATCAAACATGATTTAGAGCTTGTTTATGAAAAAGTTTTTCTGTATTTCAATGTTGCAACTTGCTGAAAACTGTCCACAATGTTCATTTCATCTCAAATAGACAGCACAGCAAAATTGGACATACAGAGTGCATCAAACATGATTTAGAGCTTGTTTATGCAAAAAGTTTTTTTGTATTTCAATGTTGCAACTGCTGAAAACTGTTCACAATGTTCATTTAATCTCAAATAGACAGCACGGCAAAAATTGGACATACAGAGTGCATCAAACATGATTTATAGAGCTTGTTTATGCAAAAAAAGTTTTTTCTGTATTTCAATGTTGCAACTTGCTGAAAACTGTTCACAATTTTCATTTAATCTCAAATTAGACAGCACGGCAAAAATTGGACATACAGAGTGAATCAAACATGATTTAGAGCTTGTTTATGCAAAAAAAGTTTTTTCTGTATTTCAATGTTGCAACTTGCTGAAAACTGTCCACAATGTTCATTTCATCCCAAATAGACAGCACAGCAAAAATTTGACATACAGAGTACATCAAACATGATTTAGAGCTTGGTTATGGAAAAAACGTTTTTTCTGTATTTCAATGTTGCAACTTGCTAAAAACAGTTCACAATGTTAATTTCATCTCAAATAGACAGCACAGCAAAAATTGGACATCCAGAGTGCATCAAACATGATTTAGAGCTTGTTTATGCAAAACATGTTTTTTCTGTATTTCAATGTTGCAACTTGCTGAAAACTGTTCACAATGTTCATTTCATCTCAAATAGACAGCACATGCAAAAATTGGACATCCAGAGTGCATCAAACATGATTTAGAGCTTGTTTATGGAAAAAAGTTTTTTCTGTATTTCAATGTTGCAACTTGCTGAAAACTGTCCACAATGTTAATTTCATCTCAAATAGACAGCACAGCAAAATTGGACATACAGAGTGCATCAAACATGATTTAGAGCTTGTTTATGGAAAAAAGTTTTTTCTGTATTTCAATGTTGCAACTTGCTGAAAACTGTCCACAATGTTAATTTCATCTCAAATAGACAGCACAGCAAAAATTGGACATCCAGAGTGCATCAAACATGATTTAGAGCTTGTTTATGGAAAAAAGTTTTTTCTGTATTTCAATGTTGCAACTTGCTGAAAACTGTCCACAATGTTCATTTCATCTCAAATAGACAGCACAGCAAAAATTGGACATCCAGAGTGCATCAAACATGATTTAGAGCTTGTTTATGCAAAAGTTTTTTCTGTATTTCAATGTTGCAACTTGCTGAAAACTGTCCACAATGTTAATTTCATCTCAATAGACAGCACAGCAAAAATTGGACATACAGAGTGCATCAAACATGATTTAGAGCTTGTTTATGCAAAAAAAAGTTTTTTCTGTATTTCAATGTTGCAACTTGCTGAAAACTGTCCACAATGTTAATTTCATCTCAAATAGACAGCACAGCAAAAATTGACATCCAGAGTGCATCAAACATGATTTAGAGCTTGTTTATGGAAAAAAGTTTTTTCTGTATTTCAATGTTGCAACTTGCTGAAAACTGTCCACAATGTTCATTTCATCTCAAAAGACAGCACAGCAAAAATTGACATCCAGAGTGCATCAAACATGATTTAGAGCTTGTTTATGGAAAAACGTTTTTTCTGTATTTCAATGTTGCAACTTGCTGAAAACTGTCCACAATGTTCATTTCATCTCAAATAGACAGCACAGCAAAAAGTGACATACAGAGTGCATCAAACATGATTTAGAGCTTGTTATGGAAAAACGTTTTTTCTGTATTTCAATGTTGCAACTTGCTGAAAACTGTCCACAATGTTCATTTCATCTCAAATAGACAGCACAGCAAAAATTGGACATCCAGAGTGCATCAAACATGATTTAGAGCTTGGTTATGGAAAAAAGTTTTTTCTGTATTTCAATGTTGCAACTTGCTGAAAACTGTCCACAATGTTCATTTCATCTCAAATAGACAGCACAGCAATAATTGGACATCCAGAGTGCATCAAACATGATTTAGAGCTTGTTTATGAAAAAAGTTTTTTCTGTATTTCAATGTTGCAACTTGCTGAAAACTGTCC
The DNA here is from genome assembly GCF_023373465.1 of Oncorhynchus keta. NCBI lineage: Eukaryota > Metazoa > Chordata > Actinopteri > Salmoniformes > Salmonidae > Oncorhynchus > Oncorhynchus keta. Next base: position 5,534 of record NW_026287049.1, on the reverse strand, counting down.
ACAATGTTCATTTCATCTCAAATAGACAGCACAGCAAAAATTGGACATCCAGAGTGCATCAAACATGATTTAGAGCTTGTTTATGGAAAAAAGTTTTTTCTGTATTTCAATGTTGCAACTTGCTGAAAACTGTCCACAATGTTAATTTCATCTCAAATAGACAGCACGGCAAAAATTGGACATACAGAGTGCATCAAACATGATTTAGAGCTTGTTTATGCAAAAAAAGTTTTTTCTGTATTTCAATGTTGCAACTTGCTGAAAACTGTTCACAATGTTAATTTCATCTCAAATAGACAGCACGGCAAAAATTGGACATCCACAGTGCAACAAACATGATTTAGAGCTTGTTTATGGAAAAAAAGTTTTTTCTGTATTTCAATGTTGCAACTTTGCTGAAAACTGTCCACAATGTTCATTTCATCTCAAATAGACAGCACGGCAAAAATTGGACATACAGAGTGCATCAAACATGATTTAGAGCTTGTTTATCCTGTTAGAACTCTAGGGGCAGTATTTCATTTTTGGATAAAAAGACGTGCCCGTTTTTAGCGCGATATTTTGTCACGAAAAGATGCTCGACTATGCTTGGAATTGATAGTTTTGGAAAGAAGACACTCTGACGTTTCCAGAACTGTAAAGATTTTCACTGTGAGTGCCATAGAACAATATCTACAGGCAAAACCAAGATGTTTGAGTGACCAGGAAATCAACAGGATTTTTGAAGGCACGTTTTCAATGATCTCCTTATATGGCTGTGAATGGCACAGGAATCAACGGACACTTCCTATCGTTTCCCCCAGGTGTCTGCAGCATTGTGACGTCTTTGTAGGCATATCATTGGAAGATTGGCCATAAGAGCCTACAATTACCAAGTGTCCCGCATGGTGTCTGCGTGAAATTGGTGCGCAAAAGTCAGGTCCCAGTATTTTTCCATCCGAATCAGAGAAGAATGCACGTGTCTAGGACTGGCATTTCAATGAAGAGATATATGACCAAACACCTTGAGGATTGATTCAAACAACGTTTTCCATGTTTCAGTCGATATTATGGAGTTAATTCGGAAAAAAGTTCGACGTTTAGGTGACTGAATTTTCGGTTAGTTTCGGTAGCCAAATGCATAGTAACAAAACGGAACGTTGTGTCCTACACAAGCATCTTTCAGGAAAAACTGGACATCTGCTATGTAACTGAGAGTCTCCTCATTGAAACATCTGAAGTTCTTCAAAGGTAAATGATTTTATTTGATCCCTTTGCTGGTTTTTGTGAATGTTGCGTGCTAAATGCTAACGCTAAATGCTACGCTAGCTATCACCACTCTTACACAAATTATTGATTTTCTCTGGTTCTAAAGCATATTTTGAAAATCTGAGACGACAGGATTGTTAAGAAAAGGATAAGCTTGAGGACAGGCATATTTATTTCATTTATTTTGCAATTTTCAGAAATCGCTAATGTTGCGTTATGGTAATGAGCTTGAGGCTGTAGTCACAATCCCGGATGGGATGGGGCGGCCTAAGAGGTTATGGAAAAAGTTTTTTTTCTGTATTTCAATGTTGCAACTTGCTGAAAACTGTCCAAAATGTTCATTTCATCTCAAATAAACAGCACAGCAAAAATTGGACATCAGAGTGCATCAAACATGATTTATAGAGCTTGTTTATGGAAAAAAGTTTTTTCTGTATTTCAATGTTGCAACTTGCTGAAAACTGTCCACAATGTTCATTTAATCTCAAATAGACAGCACAGCAAAATTGGACATACAGAGTGCAATCAAACATGATTTAGAGCTTGTTTATGGAAAAAAGTTTTTTCTGTATTTCAATGTTGCAACTTGCTGAAAACTGTCCACAATGTTCATTTCATCTCAAATAGACAGCACAGCAAAATTGGACATCCAGAGTGCATCAAACATGATTTAGAGCTTGTTTATGGAAAAAACGTTTTTTCTGTATTTCAAAGTTGCAACTTGCCGAAAACTGTTCACAATGTTAATTTCATCTCAAATAGACAGCACAGCAAAAATTGGACATACAGAGTGCATCAAACATGATTTAGAGCTTGTTTATGGAAAAAAGTTTTTTTCAATGTTGCAACTTGCTGAAAACTGTCCAAAATGTTCATTTCATCTCAAATAGACAGCACAGCAAAAATTGGACATACAGAGTGCATCAAACATGATTTAGAGCTTGTTTATGGAAAAAAGTTTTTTCTGTATTTCAATGTTGCAACTTGCTGAAAACTGTTCAAAATGTTAATTTCATCTCAAATAAACAGCACAGCAAAAATTGACATCCAGGTGCATCAAACATGATTTAGAGCTTGTTTATGGAAAAAAAAGTTTTTCTGTATTTCAATGTTGCAACTTGCTGAAAACTGTCCAAAATGTTCATTTCATCTCAAATAGACAGCACAGCAAAAATTGGACATCCAGAGTGCATCAAACATGATTTAGAGCTTGTTTATGCAAAAAAGTTTTTTCTGTATTTCAATGTTGCAACTTGCCGAAAACTGTCCACAATGTTCATTTCATCTCAAATAGACAGCACAGCAAAAAATTGACATACAGAGTGCATCAAACATGATTTAGAGCTTGTTTATGGAAAAAGTTTTTCTGTATTTCAATGTTGCAACTTGCTGAAAACTGTCCACAATGTTAATGTCATCTCAAATAAACAGCACAGCAAAAATTGGACATCCAGAGTGCATCAAACATGATTTAGAGCTTGTTTATGGAAAAAAATGTTTTTTTCTGTATTTCAATGTTGCAACTTGCTGAAAACTGTCCACAATGTTCATTTCATCTCAAATAGACAGCACAGCAAAAATTGTACATCCAGAGTGCAACAAACATGATTTAGAGCTTGTTTATGGAAAAAAATTTTTCTGTATTTCAATGTTGCAACTTGCTGAAAACTGTACACAATGTTCATTTCATCTCAAATAGACAGCACAGCAAAAATTGGACATCCAGAGTGCATCAAACATGATTTAGAGCTTGTTTATGGAAAAGTTTTTCCTGTATTTCAATGTTGCAACTTGCTGAAAACTGTCCACAATGTTCATTTCATCTCAAATAGACAGCACAGCAAAATTGGACATAGAGAGTGCATCAAACATGATTTAGAGCTTGTTTATGGAAAAGTTTTTCTGTATTTCAATATTGCAACTTGCTGAAAACTGTCCACAATGTTCATTTCATCTCAAATAGACAGCACATCAAAAATTGTACATCAGAGTGCATCAAACATGATTTAGAGCTTGTTTATGGAAAAAGTTTTTTCTGTATTTCAAAGTTGCAACTTGCTGAAAACTGTCCACAATGTTCATTTCATCCCAAATAGACAGCACAGCAAAAAGTGGACATCCAGAGTGCATCAAACATGATTTAGAGCTTGTTTATGGAAAAAGTTTTTTCTGTATTTCAATGTTGCAACTTGCTGAAAACTGTCCACAATGTTAATTTCATCTCAAATAGACAGCACAGCAAAATTGACATCCAGAGTGCATCAAACATGATTTAGAGCTTGTTTATGGAAAAATGTTTTTCTGTATTTCAATGTTGCAACTTGCTGAAAACTGTCGACAATGTTCATTTCATCTCAAATAGACAGCACAGCAAAAATTGGACATAGATAGTGCATCAAACATGATTTAGAGCTTGTTTATGGATAAAAAGTTTTTCTGTATTTCAATGTTGCAACTTGCTGAAAACTGTCCAAAATGTTAATTTCATCTCAAATAAACAGCACAGCAAAATTGGACATCCAGAGTGCAATCAAACATGATTTAGAGCTTGTTTATGGAAAAAAAGTTTTTTCTGTATTTCAATGTTGCAACTTGCCGAAAACTGTCCAAAATGTTAATTTCATCTCAAATAGACAGCACAGCAAAAATTGACATACAGAGTGCATCAAACATGATTTAGAGCTTGTTTATGGAAAAACGTTTTTTCTGTATTTCAATGTTGCAACTTGCTGAAAACTGTCCACAATGTTAATTTCATCTCAAATAGACAGCACAGCAAAAATTGTACATCCAGAGTGCATCAAACATGATTTAGAGCTTGTTTATGGAAAAAAAAGTTTTTTCTGTATTTCAATGTTGCAACTTGCTGAAAACTGTTCACAATGTTCATTTCATCTCAAATAAGACAGCACAGCCAAAAATTGGACATACATAGTGCATCAAACATGATTTATAGAGCTTGTTTATGCAAAAAGTTTTTCTGTATTTCAATGTTCAACTTGCTGAAAACTGTTCACACTGTTCATTTCATCTCAAATAGACAGCACAGCAAAAATTGGACATCCAGAGTGCATCAAACATGATTTGGAGCTTGTTTATGCAAAAAATTTTTTCTGTATTTCAATGTTGCAACTTGCTGAAAACTGTCACAATGTTAATTTCATCTCAAATAGACAGCACAGCAAAAAATTGGACATCCAGAGTGCATCAAACATGATTTAGAGCTTGTTTATGGAAAAACGTTTTTTCTGTATTTCAATGTTCAACTTGTTAAAACTGTTTTACAATGTTCATTTCATCTCAAATAGACAGCACAGCAAAATTGGACATACAGAGTGCATCAAACATGATTTGGAGCTTGTTTATGGAAAAGTGTTTTTCTGTATTTCAATATTGCAACTTGCTGAAAACTGGGTCCACAATGTTCATTTCATCTCAAATAAGACAGCACAGCAAAAATTGACATCCACAGTGCATCAAACATGATTTAGAGCTTGTTATGGAAAAAAACGTTTTTCTGTATTTCAATGTTGCAACTTGCTGAAAACTGTCCAAAATGTTCATTTCATCTCAAATAGACAGCACAGCAAAAATTGGACATCCAGAGTGCATCAAACATGATTTAGAGCTTGTTCATGGAAAAAACGTTTTCTGTATTCCAATGGAGCAACTTGCTGAAAACTGTCGACAATGTTCATTTCATCTCAAATAGACAGCACAGCAAAAATTGGACATCCAGAGTGCATCAAACATGATTTAGAGCTTGTTTATGGAAAAAACGTTTTTTCTGTATTTCAATGTTGCAACTTGCTGAAAACTGTCCAACATGTTCATTTCATCTCAAATAGACAGCACAGCAAAAATTGAACATACAGAGTGCATCAAACATGAATTAGAGCTTGTTTATGGAAAAAAGTTTTTTTTCTGTATTTCAATGTTGCAACTTGCTGAAAACTGTCCACAATGTTCATTTCATCTCAAATAGACAGCACAGCAAAAATTGGACATACAGAGTGCATCAAACATGATTTAGAGCTTGTTTATGCAAAACAAGTTTTTTCTGTATTTCAATGTTGCAACTTGCTGAAAACTGTTCACAATGTTCATTTCATCTCAAATAGACAGCAGGGCAAAAAATTGGACATACAGAGTGAAAACATCAAAAAAAGTTTTTCATTTCATGTTCATTTCCCCATCTCAAATAGACAGCAGGGCAAAAAATTGACATACAGAGTGCATCAAACATGATTTAGAGTTTGGTTATGGAAAACAAGTTTTTCTGTATT
>NW_026287048.1:0-24719 GCF_023373465.1 Oncorhynchus keta | reverse complement strand
CAGCTAGAGTGTGTGTGTGATGATTTTTCTGTGTAACATTGTAGTGTTGATTCAGTACACGCTTGATCTTGGCCAGGTCGCAATTGTAAATGAGAACTTGTTCTCAACTTGCCTACCTGGTTAAATAAAGGTGTTCTCAACTGGCCTACCTGGTTAAATAAAGGTGTTCTCAACTAGCCTACCTGGTTAAATAAAGGTGTTCTCAACTTGCCTACCTGGTTAAATAAAGGTGTTCTCAACTAGCCTACCTGGTTAAATAAAGGTGTTCTCAACTAGCCTACCTGGTTAAATAAAGGTGTTCTCAACTAGCCTACCTGGTTAAATAAAGGTGTTCTCAACTAGCCTACCTGGTTAAATAAAGGTGTTCTCAACTAGCCTACCTGGTTAAATAAAGGTGTTCTCAACTGGCCTACCTGGTTAAATAAAGGTGTTCTCAACTTGCCTACCTGGTTAAATAAAGGTGTTCTCAACTAGCCTACCTGGTTAAATAAAGGTGTTCTCAACTAGCCTACCTGGTTAAATAAAGGTGTTCTCAACTGGCCTACCTGGTTAAATAAAGGTGTTCTCAACTGGCCTACCTGGTTAAATAAAGGTGTTCTCAACTAGCCTACCTGGTTAAATAAAGGTGTTCTCAACTTGCCTACCTGGTTAAATAAAGGTGTTCTCAACTAGCCTACCTGGTTAAATAAAGGTGTTCTCAACTGGCCTACCTGGTTAAATAAAGGTGTTCTCAACTGGCCTACCTGGTTAAATAAAGGTGTTCTCAACTTGCCTACCTGGTTAAATAAAGGTGTTCTCAACTGGCCTACCTGGTTAAATAAAGGTGTTCTCAACTAGCCTACCTGGTTAAATAAAGGTGTTCTCAACTGGCCTACCTGGTTAAATAAAGGTGTTCTCAACTAGCCTACCTGGTTAAATAAAGGTGTTCTCAACTTGCCTACCTGGTTAAATAAAGGTGTTCTCAACTAGCCTACCTGGTTAAATAAAGGTGTTCTCAACTGGCCTACCTGGTTAAATAAAGGTGTTCTCAACTAGCCTACCTGGTTAAATAAAGGTGTTCTCAACTGGCCTACCTGGTTAAATAAAGGTGAAAAAAAAGTAACTCTACAATTCAATCAAAAAGAAAATGCACCATGGGAAATATGCAAATGAGGCTTTAAACCATACAGTGTTATAACAACACCCAAAATGACTTACTGTAACAGTGCTAATCTGTTACATTACAGAGTGTTCCATTAACACTCAAAATGTAACATTATAATCAGAGTATGTTTTACACTCTGTAGAGTGGGACCATTTGTGATCTGAGGTAGTGTGTAAAATGAACTCTTTGAGTGTTGATTGAACACTGCAAAAATGCACTGTGAACGCACGCTCTGTGTGTGTGTGGTATTCCTACCTGGTGGATGGATACAGTCTGGGAGAAGTGGGAGAAGTGGTATTCCTACCTGGTGGATGGATACAGTCTGGGAGAAGTGGTGTGTCCTACCTGGTGGATGGATACAGTCTGGGAGAAGTGGGAGAAGTGGTATTCCTACCTGGTGGATGGATACAGTCTGGGAGAAGTGGTGTGTCCTAACTGGTGGATGGATACAGTCTGGGAGAAGTGGTGTGTCCTACCTGGTGGATGGATACAGTCTGGGAGAAGTGGGAGAAGTGGTATTCCTACCTGGTGGATGGAAACAGTCTGGGAGAAGTGGTATTCCTACCTGGTGGATGGAAACAGTCTGGGAGAAGTGGTAGTCCTACCTGGAGGATGGATACAGTCTGGGAGAAGTGGTATTCCTACCTGGAGGATGGATACAGTCTGGGAGAAGTGGTATTCCTACCTGGAGGATGGATACAGTCTGGGAGAAGTGGTGTGTCCTACCTGGTGGATGGATACAGTCTGGGAGAAGTGGGAGAAGTGGTATTCCTACCTGGTGGATGGAAACAGTCTGGGAGAAGTGGTATTCCTACCTGGAGGATGGATACAGTCTGGGAGAAGTGGTAGTCCTACCTGGAGGATGGATACAGTCTGGGAGAAGTGGTAGTCCTACCTGGAGGATGGATACAGTCTGGGAGAAGTGGTATTCCTACCTGGAGGATGGATACAGTCTGGGAGAAGTGGTGCTGCTCCATTGTAGATGTGCTGTACAGGGCAGCTAGAGGATGGTCAAACTTCTGCAGGTAGGTGTTACTGTATCCTCGATGGTCCAGATCATGACACAGACAGGCTATCAGCAGACCCTTCTTCTGTTGATGGGGGAGCGAATGGGGGAGAGAGGATAGGGGAAGAGACAGAGAGGATGGGGTAGAGAGAAAGGATGGGGACAGAGAGAGAAGATAGGGGGAGAGAGAGCAAGGATAGGGGGAGAGAGAGAGAGCAAGGATAGGGGGAGAGAGAGGATCGGGCAGAGAGAGGATAGTGGGAGAGAGAGGGGATAGGGGGAGAGAGAGAGGGATAGGGGAGAGAGAGAGGATAGGGGGAGAGAGAGAGGATAGGGGAGAGAGAGGGGATAGGGGAGAGAGAGAGGATAGGGGAGAGAGAGAGGATAGGGGAGAGAGAGGGATAGGGGTAGAGAGAGAGGGATAGGGGAGAGAGAGAGGGATAGGGAGAGAGAGAGGATAGGGGGAGAGAGAGGGATAGGGGGAGAGAGAGGGATAGGGGGAGAGAGAGAGGATAGGGGAGAGAGAGGATAGGGGGAGAGAGGGGATAGGGGAGAGAGAGAGGGATAGGGGAGAGAGAGAGGGGATAGGGAGAGAGAGAGATAGGGGAGAGAGAGAGGATAGGGAGAGTGAGAGAGGATAGGGGAGAGAGAGGATAGGGAGAGAGATCAGATAGGGGAGAGAGAGATGATGGGGAGAGAGAGCGGATAGGGGAGAGAGAGAGAGAGGATAGGGAGAGAAAGAGGATAGGGGAGAGAGAGAGAGAGGATAGGGGGAGAGATGAGAGAGGATAGAGGGAGTGAGAGATGATAGGGGGAGAGAGAGGATAGGGGAGAGAGAGAGATAGGATAGGGAGAGACAGAGGATAGGGGAGAGAGAGAGGATAGTGGGAGAGAGAGAGAGGATGGGGAGAGAGAGGATAGGGAGAGAGAGAGGATGGGGAGAGAGAGGATGGGGAGAGAGAGAGGATAGGGAGAGAGAGCGAGGATAGCGGGAGAGAGAGAGGATAGCGGGGGAGAGAGAGGATAGGGGAGAGAGAGAGAGGATAGGGAGAGCGAGAGAGGATAGGGGGAGAGAGAGAGGACAGGGAGAGAGAGAGGAAAGTGGGAGAGAGAGAGGATAGGGGAGAGAGAGAGGATGGGGAGAGAGAGAGAGGATAGGGGAGAGAGAGAGAGGATAGGGGGAGAGAGAGGACGGGGAGAGAGAGGATAGGGGAGAGAGAGACAGGGAGAGGATAGGGGGAGAGAGGGAGAGGATAGGGAAGAGAGAGAAGATAGGGGGATACGGGAGGAGAGAGAAGATAGGGGGAGAGAGAGAGGATATAGGGAGAGAGGATAGGGAGAGAGAGAGAGAGAGAGAGAGAGAGAGAGAGAGAGAGAGAGAGCGAGAGAGAGAGAGAGAGAGAGAGAGAGAGATAGGAGAAAGACAGAGGATGAGAAGAAAGGGGGGGGAGAGAGGATAGGGGGAGAGAGAGAGAGAGAGGATAGGGAGAAGAGAGAGGATTGGGGAGAGAGAGAGAGAGAGAGAGAGGATAGGGGGGAGAGAGAGAGGAAAGGCAGCAACATGATTTGACCCAACCAGATCATGAGAAAAGTGAAAGCAATTACGCATGGATTGTCATCAACTGATTCTACACAGGGTGAATTCCATCTCAATTCTAGATATAAACTGACATTCTTTAAAACCTCTTTAGGCTAGGGGGCAGTATTTTAATGTTTGGATGAAAAATGTGCCTAAAGTAAACTGCCTATTTCTCAGGCCTAGAAGCTAGAATATGCATATAATTGGTAGATAGGATAGAAAACACTCTAAAGTTTCCAAAACTGTCAAAATATTGTCTGTGAGTATAACAGAACTGATATTGCAGGCGGAAATCTGAGGAAAATCCATCCGGGAAGTGTTGTTTTTCTGAAACCTTTTCCATTGCAAACCTCCATTTAAAGGGATATTTACCAGATTCCTTTCCTATGGCTTCCACAAGGTGTGAACAGTCTTTAGACATAGTTTCAGGCTTTTATTCTGAAAAATGAGCGAGAATGATCACATCACGTCAGTGGATAGCTAGGTGTCCTCAGACTTGTTCATGCGGGCGCCACTGGAGAGAGAGGCCTTTTCTCTCTCTCTCCTATTGAAAAGGCTACCGCCTGGTTGAAATATGATCAATTATCTATTGTAAAAACAACCTGAGGATTGATTATAAAAACATTTGACATGTTTCTACGAACTTTACGGATACTATTTGGAATTTTCGTCTGCCCGTCGTGACCTGCACGAGCCTGTGGATTTCTGAACAAAACGCGCCAACCAAATGGACGTTTTTGGAAATAAAAATAATCTTTATCGAACAAAACGAGCATTTATTGTGTAGCTGGGAGTGTCATGAGTGCAAACATACGAAGATCATCAAAGGTAAGCGATTCATTGTATTGCTTTATTGACTTTCTTGACCAATCTACTTTGCTGTTTGTAATGTTTTGTCTGCTGAGAGACCTTACATAAACGCTTGGTTTGCTTTCACCGTAAAGCTTTTTTTGAAATCTGACATGCAGGTGGATTAACAACAAGCTAAACTGTGTTTTGGTATATTGCACTTGTGATTTCATGAAAATTAAATATTTGTAGTAATTTAATTTGAATTTGGCGCTCTGCATGTTGGACGAAATGATCCCACTAAAGGGATCTGTGCGCCAAGATTAAATGACTGAATTGGAATGGATTTGACCGCAACTTTAATCTTTCTGAACCGGGAGACAAACAGACAGACAGACAGACAGGCAGAGACGGACGGACGGACGGACGGACGGACGGACAGACAGACAGACAGACAGACAGACAGACAGGCAGGCGGGGAGACAAAACAGAGAGACAAACAGGCGAGCAGACAGACAGGCGGGCAGGCAGAGAGACGGACGGACAGACAGACAGACGGACGGACGGACGGACGGACGGACGGACGGACGGACGGGCGGGCGGGGCGGACGGGCGGGCGGGCGGGCGGGCGGGCGGGGCGGGCGGGCGGGGCGGACGGACGGACGGACGGACGGACGGACAGACAGACAGACAGACAGACAGACAGACAGACAGACAGACATACCTCTATCTCAGTGAAGATGCCGGTGGTCTTCTGCAGTATGGCGTACATACAGTGAGCCACGTTCACCGCATGTTTCCAGTTGTGGTAGGGAACACGCCGATAATTCTTCCTCACAGACATTGTGAACCTGCACAACTTCTCCAACTCAAAACTAGAAGGAGGAGGGGGGGGAGAGGATAGGGGTGTGAGAGAGGATGGGGGAGAGAGAGAGGATGGGGAGAGAGAGAGAGATAGGGGGAGAGGAAGGAGAGGATAGGGGTGAGAGAGAGGATAGGGAAGAGAGAGAGAGGATGGGGAGAGATAGAGGATTGGGGGAGAGGATGGTGAGAGAGATAGAGGATAGGGGAGAGGTAGGGAGAGGATAGGAGAGAGAGATAGAGCATAGGGGGAGAGGTAGGGAGAGGATAGGAGAGAGAGAGGGGAAGGGGGAGAGGTAGGGAGAGGATGGGGAGAGGTAGAGAGAGAGACAGCAACATGGTTAGACCCAACCAAAACATGAGAAAAGTGAAAGCATGGATGTCATCAACTGATTCTAAACAGGGAGGGGAGGAGAAAGAGAGAGAGGATTGGGGAGAGTTAGGGAGAGGATGGGGAGGTGAGAGAGCGAGAGAAAGAGGGTCTGAGGTAATCTGCCTTTGGTCTAAAGAGCAGGAATGCAGACTTCATCAAAGTAATTAATTACAGACATTGCATCCTACAAGAAACCTGGTATAGAGGAGACGGACCCACTGGTTGCCCTCTAGGTTACAGAGAGCTGGTAGTCCCATCCACCACACTACCAGGTGTGAAACAGGGAAGAGCAGACCCACTGGTTTCCCTCTAGGTTACAGAGTGCTGGTAGTCCCATCCACTACCAGGTGTGAAACAGGGAAGAGCAGACCCACTGGTTTCCCTCTAGGTTACAGAGTGCCTGTAGTCCCATCCACTACCAGGTGTGAAACTGGGAAGAGCAGACCCACTGGTTTCCCTCCAGGTTACAGAGTGCTGGTAGTTCCATCCACTACCAGGTGTGAAACAGGGAAGAGCAGACCCACTGTTTTCCCTCTAGGTTACAGAGTGCCTGTAGTCCCATCCACTACCAGGTGTGAAACAGGGAAGAGCAGACCCACTGGTTTCCCTCCAGGTTACAGAGAGCTGGTAGTCCCATCCACTACCAGGTGTGAAACAGGGAAGAGCAGACCCACTGGTTTCCTCCAGGTTACAGAGTGCCTGTAGTCCCATCCACTACCAGGTGAAACAGGGAAGAGCAGACCCACTGGTTTCCCTCCAGGTTACAGAGTGCCTGTAGTCCCATCCACTACCAGGTGTGAAACAGGGAAGAGCAGACCCACTGGTTTCCCTCTAGGTTACAGAGTGCCTGTAGTCCCATCCACTACCAGGTGTGAAACAGGGAAGAGCAGACCCACTGGTTTCCCTCTAGGTTACAGAGTGCTGGTAGTCCCATCCACTACCAGGTGTGAAACAGGGAAGAGCAGACCCACTGGTTTCCCTCCAGGTTACAGAGTGCCTGTAGTCCCATCCACTACCAGGTGTGAAACAGGGAAGAGCAGACCCACTGGTTTCCCTCCAGGTTACAGAGTGCCTGTAGTCCCATCCACTACCAGGTGTGAAACAGGGAAGAGCAGACCCACTGGTTTCCTCTAGGTTACAGAGTGCCTGTAGTCCCATCCACTACCAGGTGTGAAACAGGGAAGAGCAGACCCACTGGTTTCCCTCTAGGTTACAGAGAGCTGGTAGTCCCATCCACTACCAGGTGTGAAACAGGGAAGAGCAGACCCACTGGTTGCCCTCTAGGTTACAGAGTGCTGGTAGTCCCATCCACTACCAGGTGTGAAACAGGGAAGAGCAGACCTAACCCAGACTTTTTTTCATTTTTTAAATGTTGTATTTAACCTTTATTTAAGCCGCTAGGCCAGAAAGAGAACAAGTTCTCATTTACAACTGCGACCTCGTACCTCAATTACGAGAGGGCTAAGGTTTGAGTAGAGACCAGTACCTCACAGAGGGCTAAGGTTTGAGTAGAGACCAGTACCTCACAGAGAGGGCTAAGGTTTGAGTAGAGACCAGTACCTCACAGAGAGCTAAGGTTTGAGTAGAGACCAGTACCTCACAGAGAGGGCTAAGGTTTGAGTAGAGACCAGTAGCTCACAGAGGGCTAAGGTTTGAGTAGAGACCAGTACCTCACAGAGAGGGCTAAGGTTTGAGTAGAGACCAGTACCTCACAGAGAGGGCTAAGGTTTGAGTAGAGACTGTTGAGTACATTGTTGAATCTTTTAACCATGCCACATGGTTAAACTCTGAGACTGTCGATACCGACAGAATAAGAAAAAACTTTTTGATACTAATTACTAGTCTGCAGCTAGGAATTCTGTACCATTGAACGCGACAACCGCCGAAACATCTATCAAACAAGAACATTTCTGAATGGTACTCTGAACTATCCATTCTAACCACGGCAGAGAGAGGGCGGACAAACATCTACAAGAACATTTCTGAATGGTACTCTGAACCATCCATTCTAACCACGGCAGAGAGAGGGCGGACAAACATCTACAAGAACATTTCTGAAATGGTACTCTGAACTATCCATTCTAACCACGGCAGAGAGAGGGCGGACAAACATCTACAAGAACATTTCTGAATGGTACTCTGAACTATCCATTCTAACCACGGCAGAGAGAGGGCGGACAAACATCTACAAGAACATTTCTGAAATGGTACTCTGAACTATCCATTCTAACCACGTCAGAGAGAGAGGGAGGACAAACATCTACAAGAACATTTACATTTAAGTCATTTAGCAGACGCTCTTATCCAGAGCGACTTACAAATTGGTGCATTCACCTTATGACATCCAGTGGAACAGCCACTTAACAATAGTGCATCTAAATCTTTTAAGGGGGGGGGGGGTGAGAAGGATTACTTTAGCCTATCCTATCCTATTTCTGAAATGGGACTCTGAAGAATCCATTCTAACCACGAGAGACGATCAGATGAACTCTCCAACAGAAAGACGGACGATTCCAACCGAGATCACGACGACACACTGAGCGTTCATGTGCAAAGGATTAGCATTTCAATTGTTATAATTATTTAAATGCCATTTAGCAGACGCTTTTATCCAAAGCGACTTACAGTCATGTGTGCATACATTCTACGTATGGGTGGTCCCGGGAATCGAACCCACTACCCTGGCGTTACAAGCACCATGCTCTACCAACTGTGCTACAGAAGGACCAACTCTGTAGTGACTCACATGCGTAATTCCCGCCTTTCTCAGTTGACCCCCATTTCCCCTTTGTCCACCAAGCCGCGATACCAGTTTATCCCACTAGGGAAACTACGCTATCGGTTCCTTTTAACTATATCTACTGTCTGTTTGTTTGTTTATGCATTTCTCTTATTATTTAGTTCGTAAATCAATTATTTAAGACAATTAATGTATGGATGACTCATAGTGAAGACTGGGTTCGTGCAGATAACCAACAATTTACAACGTTTGGAATGAGACTAACGTGGGGCAAAGAATAATTAATTATAATTAGAAGACTAATTGATCAGATATTAAAATATCTGAAGAGTTATATTAGGAAAATTATAACTTTGTAATCTGAATATTTTCCTTGGTCCCCCGACCTAGTTAATTACATTTACATGATTTAGTTAGTTTAATCACGTAATAATAATTACAGAGAATTTATTTGATTTAATTTTAATTTAATTTATTTTTATTTGATAAAATTAAGTCTTCAGTTGAATGATGCCAAAGACACGACAGGCCATAGTAGCGAAGTAATTACAAATTTAGCAAATTAACACTGGAGTGATAGATGTGCATGTAGAAATACTGGTGTGCAAAAGAGCAGAAAAGTAAATAAAAACAATATGGGGATGAGGTAGGTAGATTGGATGGGCTATTTACAGATGGGCTGTGTATAGCTGCAGCGATCGGTTAGCTGCTCTGACAGCTGATGCTTAAAGTTAGTGAGGGAAATATAAGTCTCCAACTTCAGTGATTTTTGCAATTTGTTCCAGTCATTCGTCACCTATCCTCAGACCTAACCCAAACTTGTCAAAACAGGAACATTTTACATCTGGCTAGAAATTAATAAGGAAATTATCTCAACAGAGAAAAATATCCTCATGTGTGCTACCTATATCCCTCCAATAGAATCCCCATACTTTAAAGATGACAGCTTCTCCATCCTAGACCGGGAGATCAACAATTTCCAGGCCCAGGGACATGTACTAGTCTGTGGTGACCTAATTGCCAGAACTGGACAAGAACCTGACACCCTCAGCACACAGGGGGACAAACACCTACCTGGAGGTGACAGCATCCCCCTCCCACATATGCCCCCATAGGCACAACTATGACAACATAACCAACCAAAACGGGTCACAACTCCTGCAGCTCTGTCGCACGCTGGGTATGTACATAGTCAATGGTAGGCTTCGAGGGACTCCTATGGTAGGTACACCTATAGCTCTGTTACATCCTGGGTATGTACATAGTCAATGGTAGGCTTCGAGGGGACTCCTATGGTAGGTACACCTACAGCTCTGTTACATCCTGGGTATGTACATAGTCAATGGTAGGCTTCGAGGGGACTCCTATGGTAGGTACACCTATAGCTCATCTCTTGGCACTAGTACTGTAGACTACTTTATCCCTGACCTCAACCCAGAGTCTCTCAGAGCGTTCACAGTCAGCCCACTGACCTCAACCCAGAGTCTCTCAGAGAGTTCACAGTCAGCCCACTGACCTCAACCCAGAGTCTCTCAGAGCCTTCACAGTCAGCCCACTGACCTCAACCCAGAGTCTCTCAGAGCCTTCACAGTCAGTCCACTGACCTCAACCCAGAGTCTCTCAGAGCCTTCACAGTCAGTCCACTGACCTCAACCCAGAGTCTCTCAGAGTGTTCACAGTCAGCCCACTGACCTCAACCCAGAGTCTCTCAGAGCGTTCAGTCAGCCCACTGACCTCAACCCAGAGTCTCTCAGAGCCTTCACAGTCAGCCCACTGACACCCCTATCAGACCACAGCAGAATCACAGTCTACCTGAACAGAGCAATACTCAATCATGAGGCATCAAAGCCAAATTAAGTGAATAATATTAATAAATACTATAGATGGAAGGAATGTAGTGTGGAAACCTAACAAAAAAACTTTTAGTCAACAATAAATTCAATCCCTTTTAGACAACTTCCTGGACAAAATGTTTCACTGTAATAGTGAAGGTGTAAACTTGGCAGTAGAAAACCTAAACAGCCTATTTGACCTCTCAACTTCCCTATCAAATCTAAAAATCTAAAATCTATCAAATATAAACATTTCAAGCAGACAACCGAAGAAAGTGAACAACAATGACAAATGGTTTGATGAAGAATGCAAAAACCTAAGAAAGAAATTGAGAAACCTGTCCAACCAAAAACATAGAGACCCGGAAAACCTGAGTCTTCGCCTTCACTATGGTGAATCACTAAAACAATACAGAAATACACTACGGAAAAAGAAGGAACAGCATGTCAGAAATCAGCTCAATGTAACTGAAGAATCCATAGCATCTAACCACTTCTGGGAAAATTGGAAAACACTAAACGAAGAATTATCTATCCGAAACGGAGACGTACGGATAAACCACTTCTCCAATCTGTTTCTATAACAAAGAACAAAAACATATACATGATCAATTACAAATATTAGAATCAGCTATTAAAGACTACCAGAACCTACTGGATTCTCCAAATACCTTGAATGAGCTATCAGATAAAATACAAACCCTTCAACCCAAAAAGGCCTGTGGTGTTGATGGTATCCTCAATGAAATGATCAAATATACAGAACAAAAATTTAATTTGTTTTTTACTTAAACTCTTTAACATCATCCTCAGCTCTGGCATCTTACCCAATATTTGGAACCAAGGACTAATCACTCAAATCCACAAAAGTGGAGACAAATTTGACCTCAATAACTACCGTGGAATATGCGTCAACAGTAACCTTGGGAAAATCCTCTGCATTATTATTAACAGCAGACTTGTACATTTCCTCAATGAAAACAATGTACTGAGCAAATGTCAAATTGGCTTTTTACCAAATTACCGTACGACAGACCACGTATTCACCCTGCACACCCTAATTGACAACCAAACAAACCAAAACAAAGGCAAAGTCTTCTCATGCTTTGTTTATTTCAAAAAAGCCTTCGACTCAATTTGGCATTGAGGGTCTGCTATACAAACTGATGGAAAGTGGTGTTGGGGGTAAAACATATGACATTATAAAATCCATGTAGACAAACAACAAGTATGTGGTTATAATTGGCAAAAAAAACACCATAATTTGCAAATTAATTCATTAAAAATCCTACAATGTGATTTTCTCTATTTTTTTGCTCATTTTGTCTGTCATAGTTGAAGTGTACCTATGATGAATTACAGGGCTCTCTCATCTTTTTAAGTGGGAGAACTTGCACAACTGGTGGCTGACTAAATACTTGTTTGCCCCACTATAACAAAGCCATTACATACAGAGAGATGAAGCTGGAGAAGAGTCCTGGGGCTCTGTTCACAAACACACCCCACAGGGCCTCAGGCCAGCAACACAATTAGACCCAACCAAATCATGAGAAAACTAAAAGATAATTACTTGACAAATTGGAAAGAATTTACAAAAACGCAGAGCAAACTAGAATGCTATTTGGTCCTAAACAGAGAGTACACCATGGCAGAATACCTGACCACTGTGACTGACCCAAAATTAAGGAAAGCTTTGACTATGTACAGACTCGGTGAGCATAGCCTTGCTATTGAGAAAGGCCGCCGTAGGCAGACATGGCTCTCAAGAGAAGACAGGCTATGTGCTCACTGCCCTCAAAATGAGGTGGAAACTGAGCTGCACTTCCTAACCTCCTGCCAAATATACGACCACATTAGAGAGACCTATTTCCCTCAGATTACACAGACCCACAAAAAAATCTAAAAAACAAACCCAATTTTGATAAACTCCCATATCTACTGGGTGAAATTCCACAGTGTTCCATCACAGCAGCAAGATTTGTGACCTGTTGCCACAAGAAAAGGGCAACCAGTGAAGAACAAACACCATTGTAAATACAACCCATATTGATATTCCTTAATATACTTGAACTCTAGCAAGAGAGAGAGAGAGAGAGAGGTAAAGTATTGTAGAGGAATAGTATTTATCCTGTTCTATGGGTATATATGACTCAGTTAATTTATCTTAGAGTCTATGGGTATATATGGCTCAGTTAATTTATCTTAGAGTCTATGGGTATATATGACTCAGTTAATTTATCTTAGAGTCTATGGGTATATATGGCTCAGTTAATTTATCTTAGAGTCTATGGGTATATATGACTCAGTTAATTTATCTTAGAGTCTATGGGTATATATGACTCAGTTAATTTATCTTAGAGTCTATGGGTATATTTGACTCAGTTAATTTATCTTAGAGTCTATGGGTATATATGGCTCAGTTAATTTATCTTAGAGTCTATGGGTATATTTGACTCAGTTAATTTATCTTAGAGTCTATGGGTATATATGACTCAGTTAATTTATCTTAGAGTCTATGGGTATATATGACTCAGTTAATTTATCTTAGAGTCTATGGGTATATATGACTCAGTTAATTTATCTTAGAGTCTATGGGTATATATGGCTCAGTTAATGTATCTTAGAGTCTATGGGTATATATGGCTCAGTTAATTTATCTTAGAGTCTATGGGTATATATGGCTCAGTTAATTTATCTTAGAGTCTATGGGTATATTTGACTCAGTTAATTTATCTTAGAGTCTATGGGTATATATGACTCAGTTAATTTATCTTAGAGTCTATGGGTATATATGACTCAGTTAATTTATCTTAGAGTCTATGGGTATATATGACTCAGTTAATTTATCTTAGAGTCTATGGGTATATATGACTCAGTTAATTTATCTTAGAGTCTATGGGTATATATGGCTCAGTTAATTTATCTTAGAGTCTATGGGTATATATGGCTCAGTTAATTTATCTTAGAGTCTATGGGTATATATGGCTCAGTTAATTTATCTTAGAGTCTATGGGTATATTTGACTCAGTTAATTTATCTTAGAGTCTATGGGTATATATGACTCAGTTAATTTATCTTAGAGTCTATGGGTATATATGACTCAGTTAATTTATCTTAGAGTCTATGGGTATATATGACTCAGTTAATTTATCTTAGAGTCTATGGGTATATATGGCTCAGTTAATTTATCTTAGAGTCTATGGGTATATATGACTCAGTTAATTTATCTTAGAGTCTATGGGTATATTTGACTCAGTTAATTTATCTTAGAGTCTATGGGTATATATGACTCAGTTAATTTATCTTAGAGTCTATGGGTATATATGACTCAGTTAATTTATCTTAGAGTCTATGGGTATATATGACTCAGTTAATTTATCTTAGAGTCTATGGGTATATATGACTCAGTTAATTTATCTTAGAGTCTATGGGTATATATGACTCAGTTAATTTATCTTAGAGTCTATGGGTATATATGACTCAGTTAATTTATCTTAGAGTCTATGGGTATATATGACTCAGTTAATTTATCTTAGAGTCTATGGGTATATATGACTCAGTTAATTTATCTTAGAGTCTATGGGTATATATGGCTCAGTTAATTTATCTTAGAGTCTATGGGTATATATGGCTCAGTTAATTTATCTTAGAGTCTATGGGTATATATGGCTCAGTTAATTTATCTTAGAGTCTATGGGTATATTTGACTCAGTTAATTTATCTTAGAGTCTATGGTATATATGACTCAGTTAATTTATCTTAGAGTCTATGGGTATATATGACTCAGTTAATTTATCTTAGAGTCTATGGGTATATATGACTCAGTTAATTTATCTTAGAGTCTATGGGTATATATGGCTCAGTTAATTTATCTTAGAGTCTATGGGTATATATGACTCAGTTAATTTATCTTAGAGTCTATGGGTATATTTGACTCAGTTAATTTATCTTAGAGTCTATGGGTATATATGACTCAGTTAATTTATCTTAGAGTCTATGGGTATATATGACTCAGTTAATTTATCTTAGAGTCTATGGGTATATATGACTCAGTTAATTTATCTTAGAGTCTATGGGTATATATGACTCAGTTAATTTATCTTAGAGTCTATGGGTATATATGACTCAGTTAATTTATCTTAGAGTCTATGGGTATATATGACTCAGTTAATTTATCTTAGAGTCTATGGGTATATATGACTCAGTTAATTTATCTTAGAGTCTATGGGTATATATGACTCAGTTAATTTATCTTAGAGTCTATGGGTATATATGGCTCAGTTAATTTATCTTAGAGTCTATGGGTATATATGGCTCAGTTAATTTCCCTGATGACAAGCAGCTGTAAATGTCCCAGAGGACACATACGTACCTGGTCTCTCCACATGAGTTGTGGACCATGTATACAAAGACAGCCGGCCACAGCTCCTCAAACTGACTAATGTCAAAATGAAACCTGGAGAAGGGAGGGAGAGAGGGTAGGAAGGAGAGACAGGGTAGGGGGGAGAGACAGGGTAGGAGGGAGAGAGGGTAGGAAGGAGAGACAGGGTAGGGGGGAGAGAGGGTAGGAAGGAGAGACAGGGTAGGGGGAGAGACAGGGTAGGAGGGAGAGAGGGTAGGAAGGAGAGACAGGGTAGGAGGTAGAGAGGGTAGGAAGGAGAGACAGGGTAGGGGGGAGAGACAGGGTAGGAGGGAGAGAGGGTAGGAAGGAGAGACAGGGTAGGGGGGAGAGAGGGTAGGAAGGAGAGACAGGGTAGGGGGGAGAGACAGGGTAGGAGGGAGAGAGGGTAGGAAGGAGAGACAGGGTAGGGGGAGAGACAGGGTAGGAGGGAGAGAGGGTAGGAAGGAGAGACAGGGTAGGGGGGAGAGACAGGGTAGGAGAGAGAGAGGGTAGGAAGGAGAGACAGGGTAGGGGGGAGAGAGGGTAGGAAGGAGAGACAGGGTAGGGGGGAGAGAGAGGGTAGGAGGGAGAGAGGGTAGGAAGGAGAGACAGGGTAGGGGGGAGAGAGGGTAGGAAGGAGAGACAGGGTAGGGGGGAGAGAGGGTAGGAAGGAGAGACAGGGTAGGGGGGAGAGAGGGTAGGAAGGAGAGACAGGGTAGGAGGGAGAGAGGGTAGGGGGGAGAGACAGGGTAGGAGGGAGAGAGGATAGGAGAGACAGGGTATGAGGGAGAGGAGGGAGAGAGGATAGGAGGGAAAGAGGGTAGGGGGGAGAGACAGGGTAGGAGGGAGAGAGGGTGGGAAGGAGAGACAGGGTAGGGGGGAGAGAGGGTAGGAAGGAGAGACAGGGTAGGGGGAGAGAGGGTAGAAAGGAGAGACAGGGTAGGAGGGAGAGAGGATAGGAGGGAAAGAGGGTAGGAGGGAGAGGGGTAGGGGGAAGAGGAGAGAGAAAGGGTAGAGGGAGAGGAGGGAGGGAGGGTAGAGGGAGAGGAGGGAGAGAAAGAGGGAGCATCTTAGATTATCATCGGCTGCAGTGTGTGGTGTAACAGGGTGTGTGTGTGTGAGAGAGAGTGTGTGTGTGAGTGTGTGCATGCATGCATGCATTTGTGTGTGTGTGTTTATGTGTATTAGATACAGACAACAGCTGTAGATCTTGCAGGGCTGAAACACGCACAGACACACACATACACACAAACACACACATACACACACACACACACACACACACACACACACACACACACACACACACACACACACACACACACACACACACACACACACACACACACACACACACACACACACACACACACACACACTGTGTCTGTCTGTCTGTCTGTCTGTCTGTCTGTCTGTCTTAGGGCACTCACAGTTCTATCTCTTTGTATAGGGGCCTTATGGTTAGACACTCACAGTTCTATCTCTTTGTATAGGGGCCTTATGGTTAGACACTCACAGTTCTATCTGGGACCTTATGGTTAGACACTCACAGTTCTATCTCTTTGTATAGGGGTGTAGGAAGGTCCAGCTGTGTGAGGGTCTTCCACTCCTCTGAAGTACAGATACTGTGATAGGACAACTTCTCCATGGTTACCCTGTAGATACACTCAGAGTGCCTGATCCGGTGGTACATCTGGACAGACAGAGACAGAAAGACAAGCAGACAGAGAAAGACAGACAGATGAGAACATGTGAACAGATAGGGAGACAGACTGTGAGACAGACCATATCGTTCCCCTGTCCTTGGCACCAAAGACTCTCTCCTCTCCTTTACCCCCTGTTCTCATCCTCCCCTCAGTCTCTCTCCTCTTCTTTTCCCCCTGTTCTCATCCTCCCCTCAGTCTCTCTCCTCTCCTTTTCCCCCTGTTCTCATCCTCCCCTCAGTCTCTCTCCTCTCCTTTTCCCCCTGTCCTTATCCTCCCCTCAGTCTCTCTCCTCTCCTTTTCCCCCTGTTCTCATCCTCCCCTCAGTCTCTCTCCTCTCCGTTTCCCCCTATCCTCATCCTCCCCTCAGTCTCTCTCCTCTCCTTTTCCCCCTGTCCTCATCCTCCCCTCAGTCTCTCTCCTCTCCTTTCCCCCTGTCTTCATCCTCCCCTCAGTCTCTCTCCTCTCCTTTCCCCCTGTCCTCATCCTCCCCTCAGTCTCTCTCCTCTCCGTTTCACCCTATCCTCATCCTCCCCTCAGTCTCTCTCCTCTCCTTTTCCCCCTGTCCTCATCCTCCCCTCAGTCTCTCTCCTCTCCTTTCCCCCTGTCCTCATCCTCCCCTCAGTCTCTCTCCTCTTCTTTTCCCCCTGTCCTCATCCTCCCCTCAGTCTGTCTCCTCTCCTTTTCCCCCTGTCCTCATCCTCCCCTCAGTCTCTCTCCTCTCCTTTCCCCCTGTCCTCATCCTCCCCTCAGTCTGTCTCCTCTCCTTTTCACCCTGTCCTCATCCTCCCCTCAGTCTCTCTCCTCTCCTTTTCACCCTGTCCTCATCCTCCCCTCAGTCTCTCTCCTCTCCTTTTCACCCTGTCCTCATCCTCCCCTCAGTCTCTCTCCTCTCCTTTTCCCCCTGTCCTCATCCTCCCCTCAGTCTCTCTCCTCTCCTTTCCCCCTGTCCTCATCCTCCCCTCAGTCTCTCTCCTCTTCTTTTCCCCCTGTTCTCATCCTCCCATCAGTCTCTCTCCTCTCCTTTCCCCCTGTCCTCATCCTCCCCTCAGTCTCTCTCCTCTCCTTTCCCCCTGTCCTCATCCTCCCATCAGTCTCTCTCCTCTCCTTTCCCCCTGTCCTCATCCTCCCCCTCAGTCTCTCTCCTCTCCGTTTCACCCTGTCCTCATCCTCCCCTCAGTCTCTCTCCTCTCCTTTTCACCCTGTCCTCATCCTCCCCTCAGTCTCTCTCCTCTTCTTTTCCCCCTGTCCTCATCCTCCCCTCAGTCTCTCTCCTCTCCTTTTCCCCCTGTCCTCATCCTCCCCTCAGTCTCTCTCCTCTCCTTTCCCCCTGTCCTCATCCTCCCCTCAGTCTCTCTCCTCTCCTTTTCCCCCTGTCCTCATCCTCCCCTCAGTCTCTCTCCTCTCCTTTTCCCCCTGTCTTCATCCTCCCCTCAGTCTCTCTCCTCTCCTTTTCCCCCTGTCCTCATCCTCCCCTCAGTCTCTCTCCTCTCATTTCCGCCTCAGTCTCTCTGCTCTCTGCGCTCTTTCTCCCATCTCTCCTTCCCCTCAGTATCTCACCTCTCTTTCTCCTCTCCTCCCTCTCTACTCTCTCTTTCTCTCCTCTCCTCTCTTTCTCCCTCTGTCTCTCCTCTCCTCCCATCTCTCTCCTCTCGTCTCTCCCCTCAGCCTCTCCTCTCAGTCTCTCAGTCTCTCTCTTCCCTCCTTCCCTCTTTTCCATCACTCCTCACCCTCTACCCTCCCTCTCTCCTCCTTTCCTGACTCCCCCCAGCCTGTCCTACCCCAGAGGTTTGGTGTCAGTGTGGCTACAGCCTGGCTGTCCTACCCCAGAGGATTGGCGTCAGTGTGGCTACAGCCTGGCTGTCCTACCCCAGAGGATTGGTGTCAGTGTGGCTACAGCCTGGCTGTCCTACCCCAGAGGATTGGTGTCAGTGTGGCTACAGCCTGGCTGTCCTACCCCAGCGGTTTGTCATCAGTGTGGCTCCAGCCTGGCTGTCCTACCCCAGAGGATTGGTGTCAGTGTGGCTACAGCCTGGCTGTCCTACCCCAGCGGTTTGGCGTCAGTGTGGCTACAGCCTGGCTGTCCTACCCCAGAGGATTGGCTTCAGTGTGGCTACAGCCTGGCTGTCCTACCCCAGCGGTTTGGCTTCAGTGTGGCTACAGCCTGGCTGTCCTACCCCAGAGGATTGGCTTCAGTGTGGCTACAGCCTGGCTGTCCTACCCCAGAGGATTGGCGTCAGTGTGGCTACAGCCTGGCTGTCCTACCCCAGAGGATTGGCTTCAGTGTGGCTACAGCCTGGCTGTCCTACCCCAGAGGATTGGCGTCAGTGTGGCTACAGCCTGGCTGTCCTACCCCAGAGGATTGGCGTCAGTGTGGCTACAGCCTGGCTGTCCTACCCCAGAGGATTGGTGTCAGTGTGGCTACAGCCTGGCTGTCCTACCCCAGAGGATTGGCTTCAGTGTGGCTACAGCCTGGCTGTCCTACCCCAGAGGATTGGCTTCAGTGTGGCTACAGCCTGGCTGTCCTACCCCAGAGGATTGGCGTCAGTGTGGCTACAGCCTGGCTGTCCTACCCCAGAGGATTGGCGTCAGTGTGGCTACAGCCTGGCTGTCCTACCCCAGAGGATTGGTGTCAGTGTGGCTACAGCCTGGCTGTCCTACCCCAGAGGATTGGCTTCAGTGTGGCTACAGCCTGGCTGTCCTACCCCAGAGGATTGGCTTCAGTGTGGCTACAGCCTGGCTGTCCTACCCCAGAGGATTGGCGTCAGTGTGGCTACAGCCTGGCTGTCCTACCCCAGAGGTTTGGTGTCAGTGTGGCTACAGCCTGGCTGTCCTACCCCAGAGGATTGGCGTCAGTGTGGCTACAGCCTGGCTGTCCTACTCCAGAGGATTGGCTTCAGTGTGGCTACAGCCTGGCTGTCCTACCCCAGAGGATTGGCTTCAGTGTGGCTACAGCCTGGCTGTCCTACCCCAGCGGTTTGGCGTCAGTGTGGCTACAGCCTGGCTGTCCTACCCCAGAGGATTGGTGTCAGTGTGGCTACAGCCTGGCTGTCCTACCCCAGCGGTTTGGCATCAGTGTGGCTACAGCCTGGCTGTCCTACTCCAGAGGTTTGGTGTCAGTGTGGCTACAGCCTGGCTGTCCTACCCCAGAGGATTGGCTTCAGTGTGGCTACAGCCTGGCTGTCCTACTCCAGGGGATTGGCTTCAGTGTGGCTACAGCCTGGCTGTCCTACTCCAGAGGTTTGGTGTCAGTGTGGCTACAGCCTGGCTGTCCTACCCCAGAGGTTTGGTGTCAGTGTGGCTACAGCCTGGCTGTCCTACCCCAGAGGATTGGCTTCAGTGTGGCTACAGCCTGGCTGTCCTACTCCAGAGGTTTGGTGTCAGTGTGGCTACAGCCTGGCTGTCCTACCCCAGAGGTTTGGCTTCAGTGTGGCTACAGCCTGGCTGTCCTACCCCAGAGGATTGGCTTCAGTGTGGCTACAGCCTGGCTGTCCTACCCCAGAGGATTGGCGTCAGTGTGGCTACAGCCTGGCTGTCCTACCCCAGAGGATTGGCTTCAGTGTGGCTACAGCCTGGCTGTCTTACCCCAGAGGTTTGGTGTCAGTGTGGCTACAGCCTGGCTGTCCTACCCCAGAGGATTGGCTTCAGTGTGGCTACAGCCTGGCTGTCCTACCCCAGAGGATTGGCTTCAGTGTGGCTACAGCCTGGCTGTCCTACCCCAGAGGTTTGGTGTCAGTGTGGCTACAGCCTGGCTGTCCTACCCCAGAGGTTTGGTGTCAGTGTGGCTACAGCCTGGCTGTCCTACCCCAGAGGATTGGTGTCAGTGTGGCTACAGCCTGGCTGTCCTACCCCAGAGGTTTGGCTTCAGTGTGGCTACAGCCTGGCTGTCCTACCCCAGAGGATTGACAACGTCTCAGGGACACACAACTCAATAGTTCAGCTTTAGTCATGATTTTCCACATCTCTTCCAAGTTTTTACTTTGTCTAATATTGATAAATGGCGTCGGTTAACCGTGTAGTACAGAGTTGAGAATCGCTGATTTTAATGGAAAGAGAAACTCTCCGATGATTTGTATACTGTATCCTGAATGTCGTGTATGTGGCTTGTTTTTCTTTCAGACACAAAATAAAATACATTTTGATTAAAAAATATATATATATATTAAAAGAGACAAAACACTGACGTTGGCACAGTGTAAGGCGAGAGCACAGAAGACGGCGAACATCTTGAAGTTGTTCTCGTCTGTTTTGGTGAAGGCACTTCCACTCAGCTTGTTAACCATCTGTACGACCCCTATCACGGTCCCCCTGGAAACGATGGGCATGCATAGGATGTTCCGCGTGGTGTATCCCGTATAGAGGTCCACCTCTCTGTGAAGGGAAAGGAAAGTGTTAAAAATAACATCACACGTGAGAGAGGCCTGTAATTTTCATCATAGGTACACTTCAACTATGACAGACAAAATTAGAAAAAAAATCCAGAAAATCACATTGTAGGATTTTTAATTAATTTATTTGCAAATTATGGTGGAAAATAAGTATTTTTTTTTAGAGTTGAAAGAGTCATACAGTAGTTATAACAGGGCCTTGCAAAAGTATTCATACCCCTTTCTTCACATTTTATTGTGTTACAAAGTGGGATTAAAATGGATGTAAATTGTAATTTTTGGTCAACAATCTACACAAAATACTATGTAACGTCAAAGTGATTTTAACAAAAAAATTTAATTGGTAAAATATACTCGTTGCATAAATATTCTGTCCATTTATTTAGGCAAGCCTAAAGTCAAATGTGGCTTAGAAAATTAGATAATAAATTACAATTTCATGACTAACCCTTCCTCTGTCCCCCATACAACAACTGTAAGGTCCCTCTGTCAAGCATTTGAATTTCAAGCACAGATTCAACTACAAAGACCAGGGAGCATTCGAAAAAGCCTCAAAGAAGGGCTGTGATTGGTAGATGGGCAACAACAACAAATCAGACATTGAATATCTATTTAAGCATGGTCAAGTTAATAAATATGTTAATAAATATGTTAATAAATATGTTAATAAATATGTTAATAAATATGCTGTGGATTATGTGTTAAACTACCCAGACACATCAAAGATACAGTCGTCCTTCTTCACTGAGCGGCAGGACAGGAAACATCTGTTTTACATTTAACCTTAAAACAGCTACAGAGTTCAATGGCTGTGATGGGAGGATGAAACTGAGGATGGATCAACAACATTGACTCCACAATAATGACCTAAATGATAGAGTGAAAAGAAGTATTCAAGAATACAAAAATAAAAATATTCCCAAACATGCATCTTGTTTACAACACGGCACTAAAGTAATACTGCAACAACAACAAATCACAGCAAAGGAAAACACTTTTTTGGCCTAAATGCACAACCTTTTGTTTGGGGAAAATCAAACACATCACCAAGTAACTGCCTCCTTGTTTTCAAGCAAGGTGGTGGCTGTATCATGTTATGGGTATGCTTGTCATCGGCAGATACTGGGGAGTTTTTCAGGATAAAAAGACACGGGATGGAGCTAAGCACAGGCAAAACTCTAGAGGAAAACCTACTTTAGTCTGCTTTACACAAGACTGGGAGAGGAATTCACCTTTCACTAGGACAATAACCTACTACACAAGACCAAACACACTGTTGTTTACCAAGAAGACAGTGAATGTTCTTGAGTGGCCAAGTTACATTTTTGACTTAAATCTGCTTGAAAATCTATGGCAAGACTTGAAAATGTCTGTCTAGCAATGATTAACAACCAGAGCTTGAAGAATTATGAGAAGAAAATACTGCACAATCCAGGTGTGGAAAGCTTTTATAGACTTACCCAAGAATACTCACAGTTGTAAGCAATGCCAAAAAAGGGGCTTGTAAACATGTATTGACTCAGGGAGTTGAATATTTATTTAATGACTATATTTTTGTAATTTATTTTGTATTAATACAAAAAAAATATACATTTTCTTCCACTTTGCCATTAAGGAGTAATTTGTGTATATTGTTGACAAAAAAAAAAGACAATTGAATACATTTGAATCCCACTGTGTAACACAATAAAGTGCGAAGAAATCCAAGGGGTCTGAATAGAGCGCTAAGAACCTTGGCGTGATCCTGGACAACACCCTGACGTTCTCAACTAACATCAAGGCGGTGTCCCGTTCCTGTAGGTTCATGCTCTACAACATCCGCAGAGTACGACCCTGCCTCACACAGGAAGCGGCGCAGGTCCTAATCCAGGCACTTGTCATCTCCCGTCTTGATTACTGCAACTCGCTGTTGGCTGGGCTCCCTGCCTGTGCCATTAAACCCCTACAACTCATCCAGAACGCCGCAGCCCGTCTGGTGTTCAACCTTCCCAAGTTCTCTCACGTCACCCCGCTCCTCCGCTCTCTCCACTGGCTTCCAGTTGAAGTCGCATCCGCTACAAGACCATGGTGCTCGCCTACGGAGCTGTGAGGGGAACGGCACCTCAGTACCTCCAGGCTCTGATCAGGCCCTACACCCAAACAAGGGCACTGCGTTCATCCACCTCTGGCCTGCTCGCCTCCCTACCACTGAGGAAGTACAGTTCCCGCTCAGCCCAGTCAAAACTGTTCGCTGCTCTGGCCCCCAATGGTGGAACAAACTCCCTCACGACGCCAGGACAGCGGAGTCAATCACCACCTTCCGGAGACACCTGAAACCCCACCTCTTCAAGGAATACCTAGGATAGGGTAAGTAAGGGTAAGTAATCCTTCTCACCCCCCCCTTCTCACCCCCAACAAGATTTAGATGCAAGTGGCTGTTCCACTGGTTGTCATAAGGTGTATGCACCAATTTGTAAGTCGCTCTGGATAAGAGCGTCTGCTAAATGACTTAAATGTAAATGTAATGTAATGAATACTTTTGCAAGGCCACTGTGTCTGTGTAAAATATCACTGGTAAATTGGTTTGGCTTTGATTATGTACACCTTGTCTATTCAGGAGAATGGACATTTACACGATGTTCAGATAGAAATGTATTGTGTAGATTAAAATATGACTGTCAGATTGATAGGAATAGTATAGGAGATTGTGTGGGCTCTAGTCATTCTATTTCTATCTTCATCATGCAGTTCCAGATGAAGCTCTGCTATTAGTTGAAGGCAGCCAATCCAATAGTTAAAGAAAATGAGTTGCTTTCTCAGATCTGTATTCGAATAGTTTTAAAAAGTAGTATTTTACTTTGGGGGGCGGTCTGTATTCAAATAGTTTTAAAAGTAGTATTTTGGGGGGTGGATCTGTATTCAAATAGTTTTAAAAAGTAGTAATTTTTTGAGGTGGGGGGTCTGAATTGTTTTAAAAAGTAGTATTTGGGGTGGATCTGTATTCAAATAGTTTTAAAAAGTAGTAATTTTTTGAGGTGGGGTGGGTCTGTATTGTTTTAAAAAGTAGTATTTGGGGGGTCTGTATTCAAATTGCAAATAGTTTTAAAAAGTAGTATTTGGGGGGTCTGAATTGTTTTAAAAAGTAGTATTTGGGGGCTGTATTATTTTAAAAAGTAGTATTTGGGGGCTGTATTGTTTTCAGAGTACTGGAAAGAAAAGAGGCCAAAAGGGGGTTTTGGTTTTAGGGATATCAGTGAGATACACCTGCTGGAGCGCGTGCTACGGATGGGTGTTGCCATCGTGACCAGTGAACTGAGATAAGGCGGAGCTTTACCTAGCATGGACTTGTAGATGACCTGGAGCCAGTGGGTCTGGCGACCTAATATGTAGCGAGGGCCAGCCGACTAGAGCATACAAGTCGCAGTGGTGGGTGGTATAAGGTGCTTTAGTGACAAAACGGATGGCACTGTGATAGACTGCATCCAGTTTGCTGAGTAGAGTGTTGGAAGCCATTTTGTAGATGACATCGCAAGAAGTCGAGGATCGGTAGGATAGTCAGTTTTACTAGGGTAAGCTTGGCGGCGTGAGTGAAGGAGGCTTTGTTGCGGAATAGAAAGCCGACTCTTGATTTGATTTTCGATTGGAGATGTTTGATATGAGTCTGGAAGGAGAGTTTGCAATCTAGCCAGACATCTAGGTACTTATAGATGTCCACATATTCAAGGTCGGAACCATCCAGGGTGGTGATGCTAGTCGGGCATGCGGGTGCAGGCAGCGATCGGTTGAAAAGCATGCATTTGGTTTTACTAGCGTTTAAGAGCAGTTGGAGGCCACGGAAGGAGTGTTGTATGGCATTGAAGCTCGTTTGGAGGTTAGATAGCACAGTGTCCAATGACGGGCCGAAGTATATAGAATGGTGTCGTCTGCGTAGAGGTGGAACAGGG
>NW_026287047.1:25000-55347 GCF_023373465.1 Oncorhynchus keta | reverse complement strand
AGTGGTTAAAGTGTAGAGGAGGTAGGTAGTCTAGTGGTTAGAGTGTAGAGGAGGTAGGTAGTCTAGTGGTTAGAGTGTGAGGAGGTAGGTAGCCTAGTGGTTAGAGTGTAGAGGAGGTAGGTAGTCTAGTGGTTAGAGTGTAGAGGAGGCAGGTAGTCTAGTGGTTAGAGTGTAGAGGAGGCAGGTAGCCTAGTGGTTAGAGTGTAGAGGAGGTAGGTAGTCTAGTGGTTAGAGTGTAGAGGAGGCAGGTAGTCTAGTGGGTAGAGTGTAGAGGAGGTAGGTAGTCTAGTGGTTAGAGTGTAGAGGAGGCGGGTAGCCTGTGGTTAGAGTGTAGAGGAGGCAGGTAGCCTAGTGGTTAGAGTGTAGAGGAGGTAGGTAGCCTAGTGGTTAGAGTGTAGAGGAGGCAGGTAGTCTAGTGGTTAGAGTGTAGAGGAGGCAGGTAGCCTAGTGGTTAGAGTGTAGAGGAGGCAGGTAGCCTAGTGGTTAGAGTGTAGAGGAGGTGGGTAGCCTAGTGGTTAAATTGTAGAGGAGGCAGGTAGTCTAGTGGTTAGAGTGTAGAGGAGGCAGGTAGTCTAGTGGTTAGAGTGTAGAGGTGGCAGGTAGCCTAGTGGTTAGAGTGTAGAGGAGGCAGGTAGCCTAGTGGTTAGAGTGTAGAGGAGGTAGGTAGCCTAGTGGTTAGAGTGTAGAGGAGGTAGGTAGTCTAGTGGTTAGAGTGTAGAGGAGGCAGGTAGCCTAGTGGTTAGAGTGTAGAGGAGGTAGGTAGTCTAGTGGTTAGAGTGTAGAGGAGGCAGGTAGTCTAGTGGTTAGAGTGTAGAGGAGGTAGGTAGTCTAGTGGTTAGAGTGTAGAGGAGGCGGGTAGCCTAGTGGTTAGAGTGTAGAGGAGGCAGGTAGCCTAGTGGTTAGAGTGTAGAGGAGGTAGGTAGCCTAGTGGTTAGAGTGTAGAGGAGGCAGGTAGTCTAGTGGTTAGAGTGTAGAGGAGGCAGGTAGCCTAGTGGTTAGAGTGTAGAGGAGGCAGGTAGCCTAGTGGTTAGAGTGTAGAGGAGGTGGGTAGCCTAGTGGTTAAATTGTAGAGGAGGCAGGTAGTCTAGTGGTTAGAGTGTAGAGGAGGCAGGTAGTCTAGTGGTTAGAGTGTAGAGGTGGCAGGTAGCCTAGTGGTTAGAGTGTAGAGGAGGTAGGTAGCCTAGTGGTTAGAGTGTAGAGGAGGTAGGTAGCCTAGTGGTTAGAGTGTAGAGGAGGTAGGTAGTCTAGTGGTTAGAGAGTAGAGGTGGCAGGTAGCCTAGTGGTTAGAGTGTAGAGGAGGCTGGTAGCCTAGTGGTTAGAGTGTAGAGGAGGCAGGTAGTCTAGTGGTTAGAGGCGGCAGGTAGTCTAGTGGTTAGAGTGTAGAGGTGGCAGGTAGTCTAGTGGTTAGAGTGTAGAGGTGGCAGGTAGTCTAGTGGTTAGAGTGTAGAGGTGGCAGGTAGTCTAGTGGTTAAAGTGTAGAGGAGGTAGGTAGTCTAGTGGTTAGAGTGTAGAGGAGGTAGGTAGCCTAGTGGTTAGAGTGTAGAGGAGGTAGGTAGTCTAGTGGTTAGAGTGTAGAGGAGGTAGGTAGTCTAGTGGTTAGAGTGTGAGGAGGTAGGTAGCCTAGTGGTTAGAGTGTAGAGGTGGCAGGTAGTCTAGTGGTTAGAGTGTAGAGGAGGTAGGTAGTCTAGTGGTTAGAGTGTAGAGGAGGCAGGTAGACTAGTGGTTAGAGTGTAGAGGAGGTAGGTAGTCTAGTGGTTAGAGTGTAGAGGAGGTAGGTAGTCTAGTGGTTAGAGTGTAGAGGAGGTAGGTAGTCTAGTGGTTAGAGTGTAGAGGAGGCAGGTAGTCTAGTGGTTAGAGTGTAGAGGAGGCAGGTAGCCTAGTGGTTAGAGTGTAGAGGAGGTAGGTAGTCTAGTGGTTAGAGTGTAGAGGAGGCAGGTAGTCTAGTGGGTAGAGTGTAGAGGAGGTAGGTAGTCTAGTGGTTAGAGTGTAGAGGAGGCGGGTAGCCTAGTGGTTAGAGTGTAGAGGAGGCAGGTAGCCTAGTGGTTAGAGTGTAGAGGAGGTAGGTAGCCTAGTGGTTAGAGTGTAGAGGAGGCAGGTAGTCTAGTGGTTAGAGTGTAGAGGAGGCAGGTAGCCTAGTGGTTAGAGTGTAGAGGAGGCAGGTAGCCTAGTGGTTAGAGTGTAGAGGAGGTGGGTAGCCTAGTGGTTAAATTGTAGAGGAGGCAGGTAGTCTAGTGGTTAGAGTGTAGAGGAGGCAGGTAGTCTAGTGGTTAGAGTGTAGAGGTGGCAGGTAGCCTAGTGGTTAGAGTGTAGAGGAGGTAGGTAGCCTAGTGGTTAGAGTGTAGAGGAGGTAGGTAGCCTAGTGGTTAGAGTGTAGAGGAGGTAGGTAGTCTAGTGGTTAGAGAGTAGAGGTGGCAGGTAGCCTAGTGGTTAGAGTGTAGAGGAGGCTGGTAGCCTAGTGGTTAGAGTGTAGAGGAGGCAGGTAGTCTAGTGGTTAGAGGCGGCAGGTAGTCTAGTGGTTAGAGTGTAGAGGTGGCAGGTAGTCTAGTGGTTAGAGTGTAGAGGAGGTAGGTAGCCTAGTGGTTAGAGTGTAGAGGAGGCAGGTAGCCTAGTGGTTAGAGTGTAGAGGAGGCAGGTAGACTAGTGGTTAGAGTGTAGAGGTGGCAGGTAGCCTAGTGGTTAGAGTGTAGAGGAGGTAGGTAGCCTAGTGGTTAGAGTGTAGAGGAGGTAGGTAGTCTAGTGGTTAGAGTGTAGAGGAGGCAGGTAGCCTAGTGGTTAGAGTGTAGAGGAGGCAGGTAGCCTAGTGGTTAGAGTGTAGAGGAGGTAGGTAGCCTAGTGGTTAGAGTGTAGAGGAGGTAGGTAGCCTAGTGGTTAGAGTGTAGAGGAGGTAGGTAGTCTAGTGGTCAGAGAGTAGAGGTGGCAGGTAGCCTAGTGGTTAGAGTGTAGAGGAGGCTGGTAGCCTAGTGGTTAGAGTGTAGAGGAGGCAGGTAGTCTAGTGGTTAGAGGCAGCAGGCAGTCTAGTGGTTAGAGTGTAGAGGTGGCAGGTAATCTAGTGGTTAGAGTGTAGAGGAGGTAGGTAGTCTAGTGGTTAGAGTGTAGAGGTGGCAGGTAGCCTAGTGGTTAGAGTGTAGAGGTGGCAGGTAGCCTAGTGGTTAGAGTGTAGAGGAGGTAGGTAGCCTAGTGGTTAGAGTGTAGAGGAGGTAGGTAGTCTAGTGGTTAGAGTGTAGAGGAGGCAGGTAGCCTAGTGGTTAGAGTGTAGAGGAGGCAGGTAGTCTAGTGGTTAGGGTGTAGAGGAGGCAGGTAGCCTAGTGGTTAGAGTGTAGAGGAGGTAGGTAGTCTAGTGGTTAGAGTGTAGAGGAGGCAGGTAGCCTAGTGGTTAGAGTGTAGAGGAGGCAGGTAGCCTAGTGGTTAGAGTGTAGAGGAGGTAGGTAGCCTAGTGGTTAGAGTGTAGAGGAGGTAGGTAGCCTAGTGGTTAGAGTGTAGAGGAGGTAGGTAGTCTAGTGGTCAGAGAGTAGAGGTGGCAGGTAGCCTAGTGGTTAGAGTGTAGAGGAGGCTGGTAGCCTAGTGGTTAGAGTGTAGAGGAGGCAGGTAGTCTAGTGGTTAGAGGCGGCAGGCAGTCTAGTGGTTAGAGTGTAGAGGTGGCAGGTAGTCTAGTGGTTAGAGTGTAGAGGAGGTAGGTAGCCTAGTGGTTAGAGTGTAGAGGAGGCAGGTAGCCTAGTGTTTAGAGTGTAGAGGAGGCAGGTAGACTA
Organism: Oncorhynchus keta; assembly: GCF_023373465.1. Lineage (NCBI taxonomy): Eukaryota > Metazoa > Chordata > Actinopteri > Salmoniformes > Salmonidae > Oncorhynchus > Oncorhynchus keta. Next base: position 51,601 of record NW_026287047.1, on the reverse strand, counting down.
GTGGTTAGAGTGTAGAGGTGGCAGGTAGCCTAGTGGTTAGAGTGTAGAGGAGGTAGGTAGCCTAGTGGTTAGAGTGTAGAGGAGGTAGGTAGTCTAGTGGTTAGAGTGGTATTATAACACAGCATCTTGGACACTTCAGAGCCCTGGTTCAGCATCATTATAACACAGCATCTTGGACACTTCAGAGCCCTGGTTGAGCATCGTTATAACACAGCATCTTGGACACTTCAGAGCCCTGGTTCAGCATCATTACAGTACAGCATCTTGGACACTTCAGAGCCCTGGTTCAGCATCATAACAGTACAGCATCTTGGACACTTCAGAGCCCTGGTTCAGCATCATTATAACACAGCATCTTGGACACTTCAGAGCCCTGGTTCAGCATCATTATAACACAGCATCTTGGACACTTCAGAGCCCTGGTTGAGCATCGTTATAACACAGCATCTTGGACACTTCAGAGCCCTGGTTCAGCATCATTATAACACAGCATCTTGGACACTTCAGAGCCCTGGTTCAGCATCATTATAACACAGCATCTTGGACACTTCAGAGCCCTGGTTCAGCATCATTATAACACAGCATCTTGGACACTTCAGAGCCCTGGCTCAGCATCATTATAACACAGCATCTTGGACACTTCAGAGCCCTGGTTCAGCATCATTATAACACAGCATCTTGGACACATCAGAGCCCTGGTTCAGCATCATTATAACACAGCATCTTGGACACTTCAGAGCCCTGGTTCAGCATCATTATAACACAGCATCTTGGACACTTCAGAGCCCTGGTTCAGCATCATTACAGTACAGCATCTTGGACACTTCAGAGCTCTGGTTCAGCATCATTATAACACAGCATCCTCAACACTTCAGAGCCCTGGTTCAGCATCATTATAACACAGCATCTTGGACACTTCAGAGCCCTGGTTCAGCATCATTATAACACAGCATCTTGAACACTTCAGAGCCCTGGTTCAGCATCATTATAACACAGCATCTTGGACACTTCAGAGCCCTGGTTCAGCATCATTACAGTACAGCATCTTGGACACTTCAGAGCTCTGGTTCAGCATCATTATAACACAGCATCCTCAACACTTCAGAGCCCTGGTTCAGCATCATTATAACACAGCATCTTGGACACTTCAGAGCCCTGGTTCTGCATCATTATAACACAGCATCTTGAACACTTCAGAGCCCTGGTTCAGCATCATTATAACACAGCATCTTGGACACTTCAGAGCCCTGGTTCAGCATCATTACGGTACAGCATCTTGGACACTTCAGAGCCCTGGTTCAGCATCATTATAACACAGCATCTTGGACACTTCAGAGCCCTGGCTCAGCATCATTACAGTACAGCATCTTGGACACTTCAGAGCCCTGGTTGAGCATCATTACGGTACAGCATCTTGGACACTTCAGAGCCCTGGTTCAGCATCATTATAACACAGCATCTTGGACACTTCAGAGCCCTGGTTCAGCATCATTATAACACAGCATCTTGGACACTTCAGAGCCCTGGTTGAGCATCATTACAGTACAGCATCTTGGACACTTCAGAGCCCTGGTTCAGCATCATTACGGTACAGCATCTTGGACACTTCAGAGCCCTGGTTGAGCATCATTACGGTACAGCATCTTGGACACTTCAGAGCCCTGGTTGAGCATCATTACAGTACAGCATCTTGGACACTTCAGAGCCCTGGTTCAGCATCATTACGGTACAGCATCTTGGACACTTCAGAGCCCTGGTTCAGCATCATTATAACACAGCATCTTGGACACTTCAGAGCCCTGGTTCAGCATCATTACGGTACAGCATCTTGGACACTTCAGAGCCCTGGTTCAGCATCATTACAGTACAGCATCTTGGACACTTCAGAGCCCTGGTTCAGCATCATTACAGTACAGCATCTTGGACACTTCAGAGCCCTGGTTCAGCATCATTACAGTACAGCATCTTGGACACTTCAGAGCCCTGGTTCAGCATCATTACAGTACAGCATCTTGGACACTTCAGAGCCCTGGCTCAGCATCATTACGGTACAGCATCTTGGACACTTCAGAGCCCTGGTTCAGCATCATTACAGCACAGCATCTTGGACACTTCAGAGCCCTGGCTCAGCATCATTACGGTACAGCATCTTGGACACTTCAGAGCCCTGGCTCAGCATCATTACAGTACAGCATCTTGGACACTTCAGAGCCCTGACTGAACTGGGAGAGAACTGGCAAATCTGGTGCAGTCCATGAGGAGGAGATGCACTGCAGTACTTAATGCAGCTGGTGGCCACAACAGATACTGACTGTTACTTTTGATTTTGACCTTCTCTTTTGTTCAGGGACACATTTTTCTGTTAAGTCACATGTCTGTGGAACATGTTCAGTTTATGTCTCTTGTTATGTTCATACAAATATTTACACATGTTAAGTTTGCTGAAAATAAACGTAGTTGACAGTGAGAGGATGTTTCTTATTTTTTGCTGAGTTTAGTGTGTGTGTGTGTATTGTTGTGTGTGTATTGTAGTGTGTGTAGTGTGTGTGTGTTCGTATATGTATTGTAGTGTGTGTATTGTAGTGTGTGTATTGTAGTGTGTGTATTGTAGTGTGTGTATTGTAGTGTGTGTATTGTAGTGTGTGTATTGTAGTGTGTGTGTGTATCTCTCCTCTCAGGGTGTTGGCTGAGCTTCTCTCCGTCTTGCTTATGGTAATATTTATCTGGACATAAATGATTGGTTCAACTTTAAACACATAGGGACGCAATATTATCATAACTCTGCCAACACACACACACAAACACACACACTACAATACACACACACACACACAGTACTACACACACACACACACACACACACACACACACACACACACACACACACACACACACACACACACACACACACACACACACACACACACACACACACAGTACAACACACACACACACACATACACACACACTCAGCCAACACCACGAGAGGAGAGACACACACACACACACACACACACACACACACACACACACACACACACACACACACACACACACACACACACACACACACACACTATACAATACACACACACACTACAATACATATACACACACACACACACACACACACACGCACACACACACACACTCAGCCAACACCATGAGAGGAGAGATACACACACACACACACACACACACACACACACACACTCAGCCAACACCATGAGAGGAGACATACACACACACACACACACCGTGGGAGGTAACTGTAGAAGTTTTCAGACCTTCTGATTTCAACTGCTGGAAAATGACGGATGTGAAGACAGACGAGAGATAAATAATAATATTCCAAACGATCTTTACGGTAAGAAAAGGTTTTCTACAGTACAGCCGTATCTATCAGGTGTGTCAGAGTAAGAGTTGGGCTGATCCCGGAACAGTTATGCCTTTTCAGATCACAATGAATGAGATCAGACACAGACCCCTCCCACCTGCAGAGTTGAGGCTCCGGAACATTGCTCTGGAATGTTGGGAATTCTAAGCGGTTCTAGAACCGGAACACCAGCGTTCCACTGTAACAGCTTCATACAAGTCATGTTGGATTATGCATACTGTGTGTGTGTGTGTGTGTGTGTGTGTGTGTGTGTGTGTGTGTGTGTGTGTGTGTGTGTGTGTGTGTGTGTGTGTGTGTGTGTGTGTGTGTGTGTGTGTGTGTGTGTGTGTGTGTGTGTGTGTGTGTGTGTGTGTGTGTGTGTGTGTGTGTGTGTGTGTGTGTGTGTGTGTGTGTGTGTGTGTGTGTGTGTGTGTGTGTGTGTGTGTGTGTGTGTGTGTGTGTGTGTGTGTGTGTGTGTGTGTGTGTGTGTGTGTGTGTGTGTGTGTGTGTGTGTGTGTGTGTGTGTGTGTGTGTGTGTGTGTGTGCACGCCAAAACATGTGGTCAGTTACGAGCATTGAGGACCCTGAAATAACTTACAACACACATCACGTTTCCCCTTTTTAATGTGCAGTAAAATACCTTTCTTGCTAACTCTTAAGCCCCACAACGCAGTCATCAATAACAATGTAACGGTACAAATAACATAAGGTCGAACAGAAAACACACACGATCATTTTTCGATGATTCACTTCCTGTATTTGCTTCCAGACTCCCAGCGGACACGTTACACACACACACACACACACACACACACACACACACACACACACACACACACACACACACACACACACACACCTACTAAGTTTTAAAACACCTACTCATTCCAGGGTTTTTCTTAATTGTTAATTATTGTCTACATTGTAGAATTAATCGTGAAGACATCCAAAACTATGAAATAACACATATGGAATCATGTAGTGACCAAAAAAAAGTGTTCCTAGACATTAACCATTAGCATGGTGGCTAAACACAACATCAGGAAGTAACATTCCTAGACATTAACCATTAGCATGGTGGCTAAACACAACATCAGGAAGTAACATTCCTAGGCATTTACCATTAGCATGGTGGCTAAACACAACATCAGGAAGTAACATCCCTAGACATTAACCATTAGCATGGTGGCTAAACACAACATCAGGAAGTAACATTCCTAGACATTAACCATTAGCATGGTGGCTAAACACAACATCAGGAAGTAACATTCCTAGACATTAACCATTAGCATGGTGGCTAAACACAACACCAGGAAGTAACATTCCTAGACATTAACCATTAGCATGGTGGCTAAACACAACATCAGGAAGTAACATTCCTAGACATTAACCATTAGCATGGTGGCTAAACACAACATCAGGAAGTAACAGTCCTAGACATTAACCATTAGCATAATGGCTAAACACAACATCAGGAAGTAACAGTCCTAGACATTAACCATTAGCATGGTGGCTAAACACAACATCAGGAAGTAACATTCCTAGGCATTAACCATTAGCATGGTGGCTAAACACAATATCAGGAAGTAACATTCCTAGACATTAACCATTAGCATGGTGGCTAAACACAACATCAGGAAGTAACATTCCTAGACATTAACCATTAGCATGGTAGCTAAACACAATATAAGGAAGTAACATTCCTAGACATTAACCATTAGCATGGTGGCTAAACACAACATCAGGAAGTAACATTAACTAGACATTAACCATTAGCATGGTGGCTAAACACAACATCAGGAAGTAACATTCCTAGACATTAACCATTAGCATGGTAGCTAAACACAACATCAGGAAGTAACATTCCTAGACATTAACCATTAGCATAGTGGCTAAACACAACATCAGGAAGTAACATTCCTAGACATGAACCACACTAGCATGGTGGCTGAACACAACATCAGGAAGTAACATTCCTAGACATTAACCATTAGCATGGTGGCTGAACACAACATCAGGAAGTAACATTCCTAGACATTACCCAATAGCATGGTGGCTAAACACAACATCAGGAAGTAACAGTCCTAGACATTAACCATTAGCATGGTGGCTAAACACAACATCAGGAAGTAACAGTCCTAGACATTAACCATTAGCATGGTGGCTGAACACAACATCAGGAAGTAACATTCCTAGACATTAACCATTAGCATGGTGGCTAAACACAACATCAGGAAGTACCATTCCTAGACATTAACCATTAGCATGGTAGCTAAACACAATATCAGGAAGTAACATTCCTAGACATTAACCATTAGCATGGTGGCTAAACACAACATCAGGAAGTAACATTAACTAGACATTAACCATTAGCATGGTGGCTAAACACAACATCAGGAAGTAACATTCCTAGACATGAACCACATTAGCATGGTGGCTAAACACAACATCAGGAAGTAACATTCCTAGACATTAACCATTAGCATGGTGGCTAAACACAACATCAGGAAGTAACATTCCTAGACATTAACCATTAGCATGGTGGCTGAACACAACATCAGGAAGTAACAGTCCTAGACATTAACCATTAGCATGGTGGCTAAACACAACATCAGGAAGTAACATTCCTAGACATTAACCATTAGCATGGTGGCTAAACACAACATCAGGAAGTAACATTAACTAGACATTAACCATTAGCATGGTGGCTAAACACAACATCAGGAAGTAACATTCCTAGACATGAACCACACTAGCATGGTGGCTGAACACAACATCAGGAAGTAACATTCCTAGACATTAACCATTAGCATGGTGGCTGAACACAACATCAGGAAGTAACATTCCTAGACATTACCCAATAGCATGGTGGCTAAACACAACATCAGGAAGTAACAGTCCTAGACATTAACCATTAGCATGGTGGCTAAACACAACATCAGGAAGTAACAGTCCTAGACATTAACCATTAGCATGGTGGCTGAACACAACATCAGGAAGTAACATTCCTAGACATTAACCATTAGCATGGTGGCTAAACACAACATCAGGAAGTAACATTCCTAGACATTAACCATTAGCATGGTGGCTAAACACAACATCAGGAAGTAACATTCCTAGACATTAACCATTAGCATGGTGGCTAAACACAACATCAGGAAGTAACATTACTAGACATTAACCATTAGCATGGTGGCTAAACACAACATCAGGAAGTAACATTCCTAGACATTAACCATTAGCATGGTAGCTAAACACAACATCAGGAAGTAACATTCCTAGACATTAACCATTAGCATAGTGGCTAAACACAACATCAGGAAGTAACATTCCTAGACATGAACCACACTAGCATGGTGGCTGAACACAACATCAGGAAGTAACATTCCTAGACATTAACCATTAGCATGGTGGCTGAACACAACATCAGGAAGTAACATTCCTAGACATTACCCAATAGCATGGTGGCTAAACACAACATCAGGAAGTAACAGTCCTAGACATTAACCATTAGCATGGTGGCTAAACACAACATCAGGAAGTAACAGTCCTAGACATTAACCATTAGCATGGTGGCTAAACACAACATCAGGAAGTAACAGTCCTAGACATTAACCATTAGCATGGTGGCTGAACACAACATCAGGAAGTAACATTCCTAGACATTAACCATTAGCATGGTGGCTAAACACAACATCAGGAAGTAACATTCCTAGACATTAACCATTAGCATGGTGGCTGAACACAACATCAGGAAGTAACAGTCCTAGACATTAACCATTAGCATGGTGGCTAAACACAACATCAGGAAGTAACATTCCTAGACATTAACCATTAGCATGGTGGCTAAACACAACATCAGGAAGTAACAGTCCTAGACATTAACCATTAGCATAGTGGCTAAACACAACATCAGGAAGTAACAGTCCTAGACATTAACCATTAGCATGGTGGCTGAACACAACATCAGGAAGTAACAGTCCTAGACATTAACCATTAGCATGGTGGCTAAACACAACATCAGGAAGTAACATTCCTAGGCATTAACCATTAGCATGGTGGCTAAACACAATATCAGGAAGTAACATTCCTAGACATTAACCATTAGCATGGTGGCTAAACACAACATCAGGAAGTAACATTCCTAGACATTAACCATTAGCATGGTAGCTAAACACAATATCAGGAAGTAACATTCCTAGACATTAACCATTAGCATGGTGGCTAAACACAACATCAGGAAGTAACATTCCTAGACATTAACCATTAGCATGGTAGCTAAACACAATATCAGGAAGTAACATTCCTAGACATTAACCATTAGCATGGTGGCTAAACACAACATCAGGAAGTAACATTCCTAGACATTATCCATTAGCATGGTGGCTAAACACAACATAGGATAGTGGAACCCAGAGGATAGTGGAGCCCAAAGGGTAGTGGAACCCAGAGGGTAGTGGAGCCCAGAGGATAGTGGAACCCAGAGGGTAGTGGAGCCCAGAGGGTAGTGGAGCCCAGAGGATAGTGGAACCCAGAGGGTAGTGGAACCCAGAGGATAGTGGAGCCCAGAGGATAGTGGAGCCCAGAGGGTAGTGGAGCCCAGAGGGTAGTGGAACCCAGAGGATAGTGGAGCCCAGAGGGTAGTGGAACCCAGAGGATAGTGGAGCCCAGAGGATAGTGGAACCCAGAGGGTAGTGGAACCCAGAGGATAGTGGAGCCCAGAGGGTAGTGGAGCTCCATCAAGCCCAGAGGATAGTGGAGCCCAGAGGATAGTGGAGAAACATCAAGCCCAGAGGATAGTGGAGCCCAGAGGATAGTGGAGCCCAGAGGGTAGTGGAGAAACATCAAGCCCAGAGGATAGTGGATCCCAGAGGATAGTGGAGCCCAGAGGATAGTGGAGCCCAGGGGATAGTGGAGCTCCATCAAGCCCAGAGGATAGTGGAACCCAGAGGGTAGTGGAGGTCCATCAAGCCCAGAGGATAGTGGAGCCCAGAGGGTAGTGGAGAAACATCAAGCCCAGAGGATAGTGGAGCCCAGAGGGTAGTGGAGTCCAGAGGGTAGTGGAGCCCAGAGGATAGTGGAGCCCAGAGGGTAATGGAGCCCAGAGGATAGTGGAGCCCAGAGGATAGTGGAGCCCAGGGGATAGTTGATCCCAGAGGATAGTGGAGCCCAGAGGGTAGTGGAGAACCTTCAAGCCCAGAGGGTTAGTGGAGCTCCATCAAGCCCAGAGGATAGTGAAGCACAGAGGATAGTGGATCCCAGAGGATAGTGGATCCCAGAGGATAGTGGAGCCCAGGGGATAGTGGAGCCCAGAGGGTAGTGGAGAACCTTCAAGCCCAGAGTGTTAGTGGAGAACCTTCAAGCCCAGAGGATAGTGGAGAACCTTCAAGCCCAGAGGATAGTGGAGAACCTTCAAGCCCAGAGGGTTGTGAAGAACCATCAAGCCCAGAATATAGTGGAGAACCATAAAGCCCACTTGCGGCTGCCCAGGTTATGCACGTGACAACGTAATTTCGCTGAGTCTACCTTTAAATCTAGAATGTTATGAATGGTCAGTCCTCGCATCCATAGCTTCGTCTATGAATTTGAGAGTGATTACTTTTCTCCAGTCCCATTCTTCAGCTTTTTTACCGAAACAGTGGCGTGGAGTGGCTCTGTTATTGTTTCAACCGCTGATTGGCCCTTTAAAGTTAGGTTTGTGGGCTCGAATGATCAGATCCAAGATCCTGTAGTTAGGGACTTATAGTGTAGAATCCGTTTTTATAGCTGCAGTGTCAATACTGAACGATAGATGCAATGACGGGGTAGGCCGTCATTGTAAAATAAGAATTTGTTCTTAAATTACTTTCTTAATTAAATAAAGGTTAAATAAAAAAATTAAATAAAAGAATACATTTTATAGATGCATTGCCATTTCTCAACGATAGAGGGAGGAAGTAGATACGTTGGATGCAGACACCGGAAGTAGGATATTGCGTCACTGTAGTGGGGAATTCAAACTTCGACAACAGGACATCGCTGAGCGAGAGGGCTGTAATATTACAAAATACTAAGTATATATTTACACATTCGTGATTACTTTGAGCTTTCCTCACTATATCCACGTTTTGTATTTATTTTAAGGTAGGTTCGACGCTTTAGCATAGGATAACTTAGTTAGCCAAACTGTACAAAAGTATCGTTAGCCTAGCTAACATTAGCATACTTGGGGCAACCCGCAAGTCAGTGAAATTAACTAACGTAATAATGTTGCTATCTGGTTTGAATTGATAAGTCACAGCTTACTACCGTATTTGTTTATATGTTAGAAGTGTACTTATGTTCTTCTTTGTCATCTTATGCGTTGAAACATTTAGATTTTTAAGTTAACATGAGCTTATCGACTATTTCAAAGGAGACCGAAGGTTGTCAGTTCCAAATCAAATGTTATTTTATTTGTCACATACACATGGTTAGCAGATGTTAATGCGAGTGTAGCGAAATGCTTGTGCTTCTAGTTCCGACAATGCAGTGATAACCAACAAGTAATCTAACTAACAATTCCAAAACTACTGTCTTATACACAGTGTAAGGGGATAAAGAATATGTACATAAGGATATATGAATGAGTGATGGTACAGAGCAGCATAGGCAAGATACAGTAGATGGTATCGAGTACAGTATATACATATGAGATGAGTATGTAAACAAAGTGGCATAGTTAAAGTGGCTAGTGATACATGTATTACATAAGGATGCAGTCTATGATGTAGAGTACAGTATATACATATGCATATGAGATGAATAATGTAGGGTATGTAAACATTATATTAGGTAGCATTGTTTAAAGTGGCTAGTGATATATTTTACATCATTTCCCATCAATTCCCATTATTAAAGTGGCTGGAGTTGGGTCAGTGTCAATGACAGTGTGTTGGCAGCAGCCACTCAATGTTAGTGGTGGCTGTTTAACAGTCTGATGGCCTTGAGATAGAAGCTGTTTTTCAGTCTCTCGGTCCCAGCTTTGATGCACCTGTACTGACCTCGCCTTCTGGATGATAGCGGGGTGAACAGGCAGTGGCTCGGGTGGTTGTTGTCCTTGATGATCTTTATGGCCTTCCTGTGACATGGGGTGGTGTAGGTATCCAGTTGACAGGCAGCTAACGTTAGCAAGCTAGCTAAGACTGGCAGGTCTGGTTGGGATGTTATTTTAGCCAATAGCCATCTATCAGGAACTAACCTTCTGGAGCCTTTTCAGCTAAATGTCGCTGTGTGTTTTTGTTTATCGCGGCTGGAAGGTTGTGTTTTCGGCGAAGATGGACAGCGCAGCGGAACTCCTCAAGTACTATGAAGTCTACGAGACCATCGGCTCGGGTGAGACACTTCAACACAACCATCTGTACCGACACACGAGCCACCAGGAATGTGTGTGTGTTATCAGTTCTGATCGGTGGGTGTTATCAGTTCTGATGGGTGGGTGTGTGTTATCAGTTCTGATGGGTGGGTGTTATCAGTTCTGATGGGTGGGTGGGTGTTATCAGTTCTGATGGGTGGGTGTTATCAGTTCTGATGGGTGGGTGTTATCAGTTCTGATGGGTGGGTGTTATCAGTTCTGATGGGTGGGTGGGTGTTATCAGTTCTCATGGGTGGGTGGGTGTTATCAGTTCTCATGGGTGGGTGTTATCAGTTCTGATGGGTGGGTGGGTGTTATCAGTTCTGATGGGTGGGTGTTATCCGTTCTGATGGGTGGGTGGGTGTTATCAGTTCTGATGGGTGGGTGTTATCAGTTCTGATGGATGGGTGGGTGGGTGTTATCAGTTCTGATAGGTGTGTGTTATCAGTTCTGATGGGTGGGTGTTATCAGTTCTGATGGGTGGGTGGGTGTTATCAGTTCTGATGGGTGGGTGTTATCAGTTCTGATGGGTGGGTGTTATCAGTTCTGATGGGTGGGTGTTATCAGTTCTGATGGGTGGGTGGGTGTTATCAGTTCTCATGGGTGGGTGGGTGTTATCAGTTCTCATGGGTGGGTGTTATCAGTTCTGATGGGTGGGTGGGTGTTATCAGTTCTGATGGGTGGGTGTTATCCGTTCTGATGGGTGGGTGGGTGTTATCAGTTCTGATGGGTGGGTGTTATCAGTTCTGATGGGTGGGTGGGTGTTATCAGTTCTGATAGGTGTGTGTTATCAGTTCTGATGGGTGGGTGTTATCAGTTCTGATGGGTGGGTGGGTGTTATCAGTTCTGATGGGTGGGTGTTATCAGTTCTGATGGGTGGGTGTTATCCGTTCTGATGGGTGGGTGTTATCAGTTCTCATGGGTGGGTGGGTGTTATCCGTTCTGATGGGTGGGTGGGTGTTATCCGTTCTGATCGGTGGGTGTTATCAGTTTTGATGGGTGGGTGGGTGTTATCAGTTCTGATGGGTGGGTGGGTGTTATCAGTTCTGCTGGGTGGGTGGGTGTTATCAGTTCTGATGGGTGGGTGTTATCCGTTCTGATGGGTGGGTGGGTGTTATCAGTTCTGATGGGTGGGTGGGTGTTATCCGTTCTGATGGGTGGGTGGGTGTTATCAGTTCTGATGGGTGGGTGGGTGTTATCAGTTCTCATGGGTGGGTGGGTGTTATCAGTTCTGATGGGTGGGTGGGTGTTATCAGTTCTGATGGGTGGGTGGGTGTTATCAGTTCTGATGGGTGGGTGGGTGTTATCAGTTCTGATGGGTGGGTGGGTGTTATCAGTTCTGATGGGTGGGTGGGTGTTATCAGTTCTGATGGGTGGGTGTTATCAGTTCTGATGGGTGGGTGTTATCAGTTCTGATAGGTGGGTGGGTGTTATCAGTTCTGATGGGTGGGTGTGTTATCAGTTCTGATGGGTGGGTGGGTGTTATCAGTTCTGATGGGTGGGTGGGTGTTATCAGTTCTGATGGGTGGGTGTTATCAGTTCTGATGGGTGGGTGTTATCAGTTCTGATGGGTGGGTGGGTGTTATCAGTTCTGATAGGTGTGTGTTATCAGTTCTGATGGGTGGGTGGGTGTTATCAGTTCTGATGGGTGGGTGGGTGTTATCAGTTCTGATAGGTGTGTGTTATCAGTTCTGATGGGTGGGTGGGTGTTATCAGTTCTGATGGGTGGGTGGGTGTTATCAGTTCTGATGGGTGGGTGGGTGTTATCAGTTCTGATGGGTGGGTGGGTGTTATCAGTTCTGATAGGTGGGTGGGTGGGTGTTATCAGTTCTGATGGGTGGGTGTGTGTTATCAGTTCTGATGTGTGGGTGGGTGTTATCAGTTCTGATGGGTGGGTGGGTGTTATCAGTTCTGATAGGTGGGTGGGTGGGTGTTATCAGTTCTGATGGGTGGGTGGGTGTTATCAGTTCTGATGGGTGGGTGGGTGTTATCTGTTCTGATGGGTGGGTGTTATCAGTTCTGATAGGTGGGTGGGTGTTATCAGTTCTGATGGGTGGGTGGGTGTTATCAGTTCTGATGGGTGGGTGGGTGTTATCAGTTCTCATGGGTGGGTGTTATCAGTTCTGATGGGTGGGTGTTATCAGTTCTGATGGGTGGGTGGGTGTTATCAGTTCTGATGGGTGGGTGGGTGGGTGTTATCAGTTCTGATGGGTGGGTGTTATCAGTTCTGATGGGTGGGTGGGTGTTATCAGTTCTGATGGGTGGGTGGGTGTTATCAGTTCTGATGGGTGGGTGGGTGTTATCAGTTCTGATGGGTGGGTGGGTGTTATCAGTTCTGATGGGTGGGTGGGTGGGTGTTATCAGTTCTGATGGGTGGGTGGGTGGGTGTTATCAGTTCTGATGGGTGGGTGGGTGGGTGTTATCAGTTCTGATGGGTGGGTGGGTGGGTGTTATCAGTTCTGATCGGTGGGTGGGTGTTATCAGTTCTGATCGGTGGGTGGGTGTTATCAGTTCTGATCGGTGGGTGGGTGTTATCAGTTCTGATCGGTGGGTGGGTGTTATCAGTTCTGATGGGTGGGTGTCTGTTATCAGTTCTGATGGGTGGGTGTGTGTTATCAGTTCTGATGGGTGGGTGGGTGTTATCAGTTCTGATGGGTGGGTGGGTGTTATCAGTTCTGATGGGTGGGTGTTATCAGTTCTGATGGGTGGGTGGGTGTTATCAGTTCTGATGGGTGGGTGTTATCAGTTCTGATGGGTGGGTGGGTGTTATCAGTTCTGATGGGTGGGTGGGTGTTATCAGTTCTGATGGGTGGGTGTTATCAGTTCTGATGGGTGGGTGTTATCAGTTCTGATGGGTGGGTGTTATCAGTTCTGATGGGTGGGTGGGTGTTATCAGTTCTGATGGGTGGGTGGGTGTTATCAGTTCTGATGGGTGGGTGTGTGTTATCAGTTCTGATGGGTGGGTGGGTGTTATCAGTTCTGATGGGTGGGTGGGTGGGTGTTATCAGTTCTGATGGGTGGGTGGGTGGGTGTTATCAGTTCTGATGGGTGGGTGGGTGGGTGTTATCAGTTCTGATGGGTGGGTGGGTGGGTGTTATCAGTTCTGATCGGTGGGTGTTATCAGTTCTGATCGGTGGGTGGGTGTTATCAGTTCTGATGGGTGGGTGTTATCAGTTCTGATGGGTGGGTGGGTGTTATCAGTTCTGATGGGTGGGTGGGTGTTATCAGTTCTGATGGGTGGGTGTTATCAGTTCTGATCGGTGGGTGGGTGTTATCAGTTCTGATGGGTGGGTGGGTGTTATCAGTTCTGATGGGTGGGTGTCTGTTATCAGTTCTGATGGGTGGGTGGGTGTTATCAGTTCTGATGGGTGGGTGGGTGTTATCAGTTCTGATGGGTGGGTGTTATCAGTTCTGATGGGTGGGTGTTATCAGTTCTGATGGGTGGGTGGGTGTTATCAGTTCTGATGGGTGGGTGGGTGTTTATCAGTTCTGATGGGTGGGTGGGTGGGTGTTATCAGTTCTGATAGGTGGGTGGGTGGGTGTTATCAGTTCTGATGGGTGGGTGGGTGTTATCAGTTCTGATCGGTGGGTGTTATCAGTTCTGATCGGTGGGTGTTATCAGTTCTGATGGGTGGGTGGGTGTTATCAGTTCTGATGGGTGGGTGTTATCAGTTCTGATGGGTGGGTGTGTGTTATCAGTTCTGATGGGTGGGTGTGTGTTATCAGTTCTGATGGGTGGGTGTGTGTTATCAGTTCTGATGGGTGGGTGGGTGTTATCAGTTCTGATGGGTGGGTGTTATCAGTTCTGATGGGTGGGTGGGTGTTATCAGTTCTGATGGGTGGGTGGGTGTTATCAGTTCTGATGGGTGGGTGGGTGTTATCAGTTCTGATGGGTGGGTGGGTGTTATCAGTTCTGATGGGTGGGTGGGTGTTATCAGTTCTGATGGGTGGGTGGGTGTTATCAGTTCTGATGGGTGGGTGGGTGTTATCAGTTCTGATGGGTGGGTGGGTGTTATCAGTTCTGATGGGTGGGTGGGTGTTATCAGTTCTGATGGGTGGGTGGGTGTTATCAGTTCTGATGGGTGTGGGTGGGTGTTATCAGTTCTGATGGGTGGGTGGGTGTTATCAGTTCTGATGGGTGGGTGTTATCAGTTCTGATGGGTGGGTGGGTGTTATCAGTTCTCATGGGTGGGTGTTATCAGTTCTGATGGGTGGGTGGGTGTTATCCGTTCTGATGGGTGGGTGGGTGTTATCAGTTCTGATGGGTGGGTGGGTGTTATCAGTTCTGATGGGTGGGTGGGTGTCATCCGTTCTGATGGGTGGGTGTGTGTTATCCGTTCTGATGGGTGGGTGGGTGTTATCCGTTCTGATGGGTGGGTGGGTGTTATCAGTTCTGATGGGTGGGTGTTATCAGTTCTGATCGGTGGGTGGGTGTCATCCGTTCTGATGGGTGGGTGGGTGTCATCCGTTCTGATGGGTGGGTGGGTGTGTGTTATCCGTCTGATCGGTGGGTGTGGTCTCTCATCTGACCTGCTATTCTGCTGGATGTGTGTTGTGTCCTACAGGAGGCTTTGCTAAGGTCAAGCTGGGTCGCCACATCCTGACGGGAGAGAAGGTGGCCATTAAAATCATGGAGAAGAAGGAACTGGGGTGAGTCTCTCTCTCTCATATACTGTCTCTTTTCCCTTCCTCTCTCTCTCCCTTCCTTCCTCCCTCTCTGTCTGTCTCTCTCTTTCCCTTCCTCTCTCTCTATCTTTCCCTTCCTTCCTCCCTCTCTCTGTCTCTCTCTGTCTCTCTCTCTGTCTCTCTCAAGTCACTACTATTTAGTGTGTTTTTACTGTGATGGTTTTAATCTAATGTAGATGGCATGTAAAAGAAACAGACTTTCTTTTTATTCTTCTGTGCAGGAGGACCTTCCTCGTGTGAAGGTGGAGATAGAGGCCATGAAGAGTCTGAGCCATCAGCATGTCTGTAGACTGTACCATGTTATCGAGACTAATACCAAGATATACATGATCCTGGAGGTAGGACCCACGTCAGCATGTCTGTAGACTGTACCATGTTATCGACTCTGTAGACTGTACCATGTTATAGACTCTGTAGACTGTACCATGTTATCGAGACTAATACCAAGATATACATGATCCTGGAGGTAGGACCCACGTCAGCATGTCTGTAGACTGTACCATGTTATAGACTCTGTAGACTGTACCATGTTATAGACTAATACCAGATATACATGATCCTGGAGGTAGGACCCACATCAGACAGACCGGCCCCAATATGAACCTCTCTCTCCCCTCGTCTTCTCCAGTATTGTCCTGGGGGTAGGACCCACATCAGACAGACCGGCCCCAATATGAACCCCTCTCTCCCCCCTCGTCTTCTCCAGTATTGTCCAGGAGGTAGAACCCACACATCAGACAGACCGGCCCCAATATGAACCTCTCTCTCCCCTCGTCTTCTCCAGTATTGTCCTGGGGGTAGGACACACATCAGACAGACCGGCCCCAATATGAACCTCTCTCTCCCCTCGTCTTCTCCAGTATTGTCCAGGAGGTAGAACCCACACATCAGACAGACCGGCCCCAATATGAACCTCTCTCTCACCCTCGTCTTCTCCAGTATTGTCCTGGGGTAGGACCCACATCAGACAGACCGGCCCCAATATGAACCTCTCTCCCCCTCGTCTTCTCCAGTATTGTCCTGGGGTAGGACCCACATCAGACAGACCGGCCCCAATATGAACCTCTCTCCCCCCCTCGTCTTCTCAGTATTGTCCTGGGGGTAGGACCCACACATCAGACAGACCGTTATGAACCTCTCTCTCCCCTCTCTTCTCCAGTCTTGTCCTGGAGGTAGGACACACATCAGACAGACCGGCCCCAATATGTTCTCTCCCCTCGTCTTCTCCAGTATTGTCCGGGAGGAGAGCTGTCTGACTACATCATCGCTAAGGACCGTCTGTCTGAAGAGCCAGAGTGTTCTTCCCACAGATCGAGCTCTGGCCTATGTCCACAGCCAGGGATACGCCCACAGAGACCTGAAACCGGTAGGTAACCAGGGATACGCCCACAGAGACCTCAAACCGGTAGGTAGCCAGGGATACGCCCACAGAGACCTCAAACCGGTAGGTAACCAGGGATGCGCCCACAGAGACCTGAAACCGGTAGGTAACCAGGGATACGCCCACAGAGACCTGAAACCGGTAGGTAACCAGGGATGCGCCCACAGAGACCTGAAACCGGTAGGTAACCAGGGATACGCCCACAGAGACCTGAAACCGGTAGGTAACCAGGGATACGCCCACAGAGACCTGAAACCGGTAGGTAACCAGGGATGCGCCCACAGAGACCTGAAACCGGTAGGTAACCAGGGATACGCCCACAGAGACCTGAAACCGGTAGGTAACCAGGGATACGCCCACAGAGACCTGAAACCGGTAGGTAACCAGGGATACGCCCACAGAGACCTGAAACCGGTAGGTAACCAGGGATGCGCCCACAGAGACCTGAAACCGGTAGGTAATCAGGGATACGCCCACAGAGACCTCAAAACGGTAGGTAACCAGGGATGCGCCCACAGAGACCTGAAACCGGTAGGTAACCAGGGATACGCCCACAGAGACCTCAAACCGGTCGATAACCAGGGATACGCCCACAGAGACCTCAAACCGGTAGGTAACCAGGGATACGCCCACAGCTATATAAGCTCTCTGGGGTTTGTGTGGTTGTCTGTGTGGTTGTTTGTGTGGTTGTTTGTGTGGTCTGTGTGGTTGTTTGTGGGTGTGGGTGTTTGTTTGGGTGTTTGTGTGGTTGGTTGTCTGTGTGGTTGTCTGTGTGGTTGTCTGTGTGGTTGTCTGTGTGGGTGTCTGTGGTTGTCTGTGTGGTTGTCTGTGTGGTTGTTTGTGTGGGTGTTTGTCTGTGGTTGTCTGTGTGGGTGTTTGTGTGGTTGTTTGTGTGGTCTGTGTGGTTGTTTGTGGGTGTTTGTGTGGGTGTTTGTTTGGGTGTTTGTGTGGTTGGTTGTCTGTGTGGTTGTCTGTGTGGTTGTCTGTGTGGGTGTCTGTGGTTGTCTGTGTGGTTGTCTGTGTGGTTGTTTGTGTGGTTGTCTGTGTGGTTGTCTGTGTGGTTGTCTGTGTGGTTGTCTGTGTGGTTGTCTGTGTGGTTGTCTGTGTGGTTGTCTGTGTGGGTGTCTGTGTGGGTGTCTGTGTGGGTGTCTGTGTGGGTGTCTGTGTGGTTGTCTGTGTGGGTGTCTGTGTGGGTGTCTGTGTGGTTGTCTGTGTGGTTGTCTGTGTGGGTGTCTGTGTGGGTGTCTGTGTGGGTGTCTGTGTGGTTGTCTGTGTGGTTGTCTGTGGGGTTGTCTGTGGGGTTGTCTGTGTGGTTGTCTGTGTGGGTGTCTGTGTGGGTGTCTGTGTGGGTGTCTGTGTGGTTGTCTGTGGGGTTGTCTGTGGGGTTGTCTGTGTGGTTGTCTGTGTGGGTGTCTGTGTGGTTGTCTGTGTGGTTGTGTCTGAACTACCCACTGGTGGTGATGGTTCTGAATCTCTTTTCTCTCTCTCCCCTCTGTCTCTCTCTCTCTCTCCCTCTGTCTCTCCCCCTCTTCTCTCTCTCCTCTCTCTCTCTCTCTCTCTCTCCTCTCTCCTCCCCTCTTCTCTCTCATCTCCCCTCTCTCCCTCTCTCTCTCTCCTCTCCCCTCTCTCCCTCTCTCTTCTCTCTCTCCTCTCCCTCTCTCCCCTCTTTCTCTCTCTTCTCCCTCTCTCCCTCCTCCCTCAGGAGAACCTGTTGATAGATGAAGACCACAACCTGAAACTGATAGACTTTGGTCTCTGTGCCAAACCAAAGGTAACCACACTGTCATGTTGTCTCAGTGATATGTGTCAAGGCTTAGTGGTCATTGTCTGTAAATATATAGATTTGATTAATGTGTTCTGTGTGCCAAGTTCTCCTTATTAATCACTGTGTTTATAGGGGGGTCTGGGATATGAGTTAATGACCTGTTGTGGTCCAGTCTAATAACAGTCTTTATAGGGGGGTCTGGGATATGAGCTGATGACCTGTTGTGGTCCAGTCTAATCAGTCTGTCTTTATAGGGGGGTCTGGGATATGAGTTAATGACTTGTTGTGGTCCAGTCTAATAACAGTCTTTATAGGGGGTCTGGGATATGAGTTATGACCTGTTGTGGTCCAGTCTAATCAGTCTGTCTTTATAGGGGGTCTGGGATATGAGTTGATGACCTGTTGTGGTCCAGTCTAATAACAGTCTTTATAGGGGGGTCTGGGATATGAGTTGATGACCTGTTGTGGTCCAGTCTAATAACAGTCTTTATAGGGGGTCTGGGATATGAGTTGATGACCTGTTGTGGTCCAGTCTAATAACAGTCTTTATAGGGGGTCTGGGATATGAGTTGATGACCTGTTGTGGTCCAGTCTAATAACAGTCTTTATAGGGGGTCTGGGATATGAGTTAATGACCTGTTGTGGTCCAGTCTAATCAGTCTGTCTTTATAGGGGGTCTGGGATATGAGTTAATGACCTGTTGTGGTCCAGTCTAATAACAGTCTTTATAGGGGGTCTGGGATATGAGTTAATGACCTGTTGTGGTCCAGTCTAATAACAGTCTTTATAGGGGGTCTGGGATATGAGTTAATGACCTGTTGTGGTCCAGTCTAATAACAGTCTTTATAGGGGGTCTGGGATATGAGCTGATGACCTGTTGTGGAAGTCCAGCCTACGCTGCTCCTGAACTCATCCAGGGTAAAGCCTACATCGGCTCGGAGGTGAGACACCCGGTGGGGGGATTTAATATGTCTGGCTGTGTGAATATAATGAGTGTGTGTGTGTGAGGTCACTTAGAAATGTACTTGTTTGTGTAAGAAAAGCAAAAATATATATTTAAAAAATAATGTCCATTTAAAATAACATCAAATTGATAGAAATACAGTGTAGACATTGGTCCTTCTGTGGCTCAGTTTTAGAGCATGGCGCTTGTAACGCCAGGGTAGTGGGTTCATTCCCGGGACCACCCTTGAGAATGTATGCACACATGACTGTAAGTCGCTTGGATAAAAGCGTAGCTAAATGGCATATATTATATATTATTATATTACATTGTTAATGTTGTAAATGACTTTTGTAGCTGGAAACGGTAGATTTGTTATGGAATATCTACAGAGGCCCATTATCAGCAACCATCACTCCTGTGTTCCAATGGCACGTTGTCTTAGCTAATCCTAAGTTTATCCTTTTAAAAAGGCTAATTGATCATTAGAAAACCCCTTTTGCAATTATGTTAGCGCAGCTGAAAACTAATGTTTTGATTTAAAGAAGCAATAAAACTGGCCTTCTTTAGACTAGTTGAGTATCTGGAGCATCAGCATTTGTGGGTTTGATTACAGACTTAAAATGGCCAGAAACAAAGTGTGTGTGTGTGTGTGTGTGTGTGTGTGTGTGTGTGTGTGTGTGTGTGTGTGTGTGTGTGTGTGTGTGTGTGTGTGTGTGTGTGTGTGTGTGTTAGTGTTACCAGGCTGCTGTGTGGAGTATGGGGGTACTGCTGTGTGGAGTATGGGGGTGCTGCTGTGTGGAGTATGGGGGTGCTGCTGTGTGGAGTATGGGGGTGCTGCTGTGTGTGAGTATGATGGGGGCTGCTGTGTGGATATATAATGTGTGTGTGTGTGTTACCAGGCTGATGTGTGGAGTATGGGGTGCTGCTGTGTGTGATATATAATGTGTGTGTGTGTGTTACCAGGCTGATGTGTGAGTATGGGGGTGCTGCTGTTTGCTCTGGGGGTGCTGCTGTGGATATATAATGTGTGTGTGTGTTGTGTTACCAGGCTGATGTGTGGAAAATGGGGGTGCTGCTGTTTATTGCTCTGCTCTGTGGATATCCAGGTATCCAAGGTAACTTGATGAGAACATGGTCCTCTACAGGAAAATCACCGTAAGGTAATTGGTCAGAACATGGTGGCTAGCCAGGTATCCAAGGTAACGTGACAGAACATGGTTGTTAGTCAGGTATCCAAGGTAATGTGACAGAACATGGTTGTTAGCCAGGTATCCAAGGTAACGTGACAGAACATGGTTGTTAGCCAGGTATCCAAGGTAACGTGACATAACATGGTTGTTAGCCAGGTATCCAAGGTAACGTAATAATAATATAATAATAATATATGCCATTTAGCAGACTCTTTTATCCAAAGCGACTTAGTCATGTGTGCATACATTCTACGTATGGGTGGTCCCGGGAATCGAACCCACTACCCTGGCGTTACAAGCGCCATGCTCTACCAACTGTGCTACAGAAGGACCACGTGACAGAACATGGTTGTTAGCCAGGTATCCAAGGTAACGTGACAGAACATGGTTGTTAGCTAGGTATCCAAGGTAACGTGACAGAACATGGTTGTTAGCCAGGTATCCAAGGTAACGTGACAGAACATGGTTGTTAGCTAGGTATCCAAGGTAACGTGACAGAACATGGTTGTTAGCTAGTTATCCAAGGTAACGTGACAGAACATGGTTGTTAGCCAGGTATCCAAGGTAACGTGACAGAACAAGGTTGTTTAACAAATGGTTCAGCCAGCTCGTAGTTTTAGGACGGACAGCTATTTCTGACACGGTAGAAGGGAAAACCATTTAGTGCCACTAATATAGTTCAGAACTGTTCAACCGTGACAGTTGGTTTTCTCTGGAGGAAAGGGTTCAACCGTACAGTTGGTTTTCTCTGGAGGAAAGGGTTCCACCGTGACAGTTGGTTTTCTCTGGAGGAAAGGGTTCAACCGTACAGTTGGTTTTCTCTGGAGGAAAGGGTTCAACCGTGACAGTTGGTTTTCTCTGGAGGAAAGGGTTCGACCGTGACAGTTGGTTTTCTCTGGAGGAAAGGGTTCAACCGTGACAGTTGGTTTTCTCTGGAGGAAAGGGTTCAACTGTACAGTTGGTTTTCTCTGGAGGAAAGAGTTCAACCGTGACAGTTGGTTTTCTCTGGAGGAAAGGGTTCAACCGTACAGTTGGTTTTCTCTGGAGGAAAGGGTTCAACCGTACAGTTGGTTTTCTCTGGAGGGAAGGGTTCAACCGTGACAGTTGGTTTTCTCTGGAGGAAAGGGTTCAACCGTGACAGTTGGTTTTCTCTGGAGGGAAGGGTTCCACCGTGACAGTTGGTTTTCTCTGGAGGAAATGTGACAGTTGGTTTTCTCTGGAGGAAAGGGTTCAACCGTACAGTTGGTTTTCTCTGGAGGAAAGGGTTCAACCGTGACAGTTGGTTTTCTCTGGAGGAAAGGGTTCAACCGTACAGTTGGTTTTCTCTGGAGGAAAGGGTTCAACCGTGACAGTTGGTTTTCTCTGGAGGAAAGGGTTCAACCGTGACAGTTGGTTTTCTCTGGAGGAAAGGGTTCAACCGTGACTGTTGGTTTTCTCTGGAGGAAAGGGTTCAACCGTGACAGTTGGTTTTCTCTGGAGGAAAGGGTTCAACCGTGACAGTTGGTTTTCTCTGGAGGAAAGGGTTCAACCGTGACAGTTGGTTTTCTCTATTTGGTATTAAAGCCAGATTCAAAGCCTCTTGTGTAAACTAACCTCCCTGTTTTTACTGTTCTAGAGAGGTAGTTACAACAACCCTCATTGGCTGTCTCCTGGGAGCATCCTGCTACTCAACCAGATGATGCAGGTACACACACACACACACACACACACACACACACACACACACACACACACACACACACACACACACACACACACACACACACACACACACACCTCCTCTTGCTCTTTGTGTGGTATAGTAGGAGTTATTGATTGTTTGGTATAGTAGTAGTTATTGATTGTTTGGTATAGTAGTAGTTATTGATTGTTTGGTATAGTAGGAGTTATTGATTGTTTGGTATAGTAGTAGTTATTGATTGTTTGGTATAGTAGTAGTTATTGATTGTTTGGTATAGTAGGAGTTATTGATTGTTTGGTATAGTAGTAGTTATTGATTGTTTGGTATAGTAGTAGTTATTGATTGTTTGGTATAGTAGGAGTTATTGATTGTTTGGTATAGTAGGAGTTATTGATTGTTTGGTATAGTAGTAGTTATTGATTGTTTGGTATAGTAGGAGTTATTGATTGTTTGGTATAGTAGGAGTTATTGATTGTTTGGTATAGTAGGAGTTATTGATTGTTTAGTATAGTAGGAGTTATTGATTGTTTGGTATAGTAGGAGTTATTGATTGTTTAGTATAGTAGGAGTTATTGATTGTTTGGTATAGTAGGAGTTATTGATTGTTTGGTATAGTAGTAGTTATTGATTGTTTGGTATAGTAGTAGTTATTGATTGTTTAGTATAGTAGTAGTTATTGATTGTTTGGTATAGTAGGAGTTATTGATTGTTTGGTATAGTAGGAGTTATTGATTGTTTAGTATAGTAGTAGTTATTGATTGTTTGGTATAGTAGTAGTTATTGATTGTTTTAGTATAGTAGTAGTTATTGATTGTTTGGTATAGTAGTAGTTAGTGATTGTTTGGTATAGTCGGAGTTATTGATTGTTTGGTATAGTCGGAGTTATTGATTGTTTGGTATAGTAGGAGTTATTGATTGTTTGGTATAGTAGTAGTTATTGATTGTTTGGTATAGTAGGAGTTATTGATTGTTTGGTATAGTGGGAGTTATTGATTGTTTGGTATAGTAGGAGTTATTGATTGTTTGGTATAGTAGGAGTTATTGATTGTTTGGTATAGTAAGAGTTATTGATTGTTTGGTATAGTAGAGTTATTGATTGTTTGGTATAGTAGGAGTTATTGATTGTTTGGTATAGTAGGAGTTATTGATTGTTTGGTATAGTAGGAGTTATTGATTGTTTGGTATAGTAGGAGTTATTGATTGTTTGGTATAGTAGGAGTTATTGATTGTTTGGTATAGTAGGAGTTATTGATTGTTTGGTATAGTATGAGTTATTGATTGTTTGGTATAGTATGAGTTATTGATTGTTTGGTATAGTATGAGTTATTGATTGTTTGGTATAGTAGGAGTTATTGATTGTTTGGTATAGTAGGAGTTATTGATGGTTTGGTATAGTAGGAGTTATTGATTGTGTGACATCAGGTTTGGTATAGTAGTAGGTATTGATTGTGTGACATCAGGTTTGGTATAGTAGTAGTTATTGATTGTGTGGTATAGTAGGAGTTATTGATTGTGTGACATCAGGTTTTGTATAGTAGTAGTTATTGATTGTGTGAGATCAGGTTTTGTATAGTAGTAGTTATTGATTGTGTGACATCAGGTTTTGTATAGTAGTAGTTATTGATTGTGTGACATCAGGTTTTGTATAGTAGTAGTTATTGATTGTGTGACATCAGGTTTGGTATAGTAGTAGTTATTGATTGTGTGTGTGTAGGTGGATCCTAAGCATCGTGTGACCATCAGACAACTCCTAGACCATCCCTGGACGATGTCTGGCTATGGCACCCCTGTAGAGTGGCACAGCAAGCAACCTGTAAGAACACACACACACCTACACACACCTACACACACCTACACACACCTACACACACACACCTACACACACCTACACACACACACACCTACACACACCTACACACACCTACACACACACCTACACACACACACCTACACACACACACCTACACACACACACACCTAAACACACCTAAACACACCTAAACACACCTAAACACACCTACACACACCTACACACACACACACCTACACACACTCAAACACCTAAACACACCTACACGCGTACACCTAAGAACCCCGAACGCGCCTCTAAGAACCCCAAACGCACCTCTAAGAACCCCCAAACGCACCTCTAAGAACCCCCAAACGCACCTCTAAGAACCCCCAAACGCACCTCTAAGAACCCCCAAACGCACCTCTAAGAACCCCCAAACGCACCTCTAAGAACCCCAAACGCACCTCTAAGAACCCCCAAACGCACCTCTAAGAACCCCAAACGCACCTCTAAGAACCCCCAAACGCACCTCTAAGAACCCCCAAACGCACCTCTAAGAACCCCCAAACGCACCTCTAAGAACCCCCAAACGCACCTCTAAGAACCCCCAAATGCACCTCTAAGAACCCCCAAATGCACCTCTAAGAACCCCCAAACGCACCTCTAAGAACCCCCAAACGCACCTTGTTACAGTTTTTTGTTTTTCCTTGTACGTTTTGGACTTCAGCACGTATAGCTCGTTAGCACGTATAGCTCGTTAGCACGTATAGCTCGTTAGCACGTATAGCTCGTTAGCACGTATAGCTCGTTAGCACGTATAGCTCGTTAGCACGTATAGTTCGTTAGCACGTATAGCGAACCGATTTGCTGTCAACTCGTTAGTCAGGATGTGTTACACCTGTGCTGGTTGCCATCTCGTTAAGGTCGACACCTTTAGTTGTCTCTAGATGTGGAGGGTCGACACCTCTAGTTGTCTCTAGACGTGGAGGGTCCACACCTCTAGTTGTCTCTAGACGTGGAGGGTCGACACCTCTAGTTGTCTCTAGACGTGGAGGGTCGACACCTCTAGTTGTCTCTAGACGTGGAGGGTCGACACCTCTAGTTGTCTCTAGATGTGGAGGGTCGACACCTCTAGTTGTCTCTAGACGTGGAGGGTCGACACCTCTAGTTGTCTCTAGACGTGGAGGGTCGACACCTCTAGTTGTCTCTAGACGTGGAGGGTCGACACCTCTAGTTGTCTCTAGATGTGGAGGGTCGACACCTCTAGTTGTCTCTAGACGTGGAGGGTCGACACCTCTAGTTGTCTCTAGACGTGGAGGGTCGACACCTCTAGTTGTCTCTAGACGTGGAGGGTCGACACCTCTAGTTGTCTCTAGACGTGGAGGGTCGACACCTCTAGTTGTCTCTAGACGTGGAGGGTCGACACCTCTAGTTGTCTCTAGACGTGGAGGGTCGACACCTCTAGTTGTCTCTAGACGTGGAGGGTCGACACCTCTAGTTGTCTCTAGACGTGGAGGGTCGACACCTCTAGTTGCCTCTAGACGTGGAGGGTCGACACCTCTAGTTGCCTCTAGACGTGGAGGGTCGACACCTCTAGTTGCCTCTAGACGTGGAGGGTCGACACCTCTAGTTGCCTCTAGACGTGGAGGGTCGACACCTCTAGTTGCCTCTAGACGTGGAGGGTCGACACCTCTAGTTGCCTCTAGACGTGGAGGGTCGACACCTCTAGTTGCCTCTAGACGTGGAGGGTCGACACCTCTAGTTGCCTCTAGACGTGGAGGGTCGACACCTCTAGTTGCCTCTAGACGTGGAGGGTCGACACCTCTAGTTGTCTCTAGACGTGGAGGGTCGACACCTCTAGTTGTCTCTGGACGTGGAGGGTCGACACCTCTAGTTGTCTCTGGACGTGGAGGGTCGACACCTCTAGTTGTCTCTGGACGTGGAGGGTCGACACCTCTAGTTGTCTCTAGATGTGGAGGGTCGACACCTCTAGTTGTCTAGACGTGGAGGGTCGACACCTCTAGTTGTCTCTAGACGTGGAGGGTCGACACCTCTAGTTGCCTCTAGACGTGGAGGGTCGACACCTCTAGTTGTCTCTAGACGTGGAGGGTCGACACCTCTAGTTGCCTCTAGACGTGGAGGGGTCGACACTCTAGTTGCCTCTAGATGTGGAGGGTCGACACCTCTAGTTGCTCTAGATGTGGAGGGTCGACACCTCTAGTTGCCTCTAGACGTGGAGGGTCGACACCTCTAGTTGCCTCTAGACGTGGAGGGTCGACACCTCTAGTTGCCTCTAGACGTGGAGGGTCGACACCTCTAGTTGCCTCTAGACGTGGAGGGTCGACACCTCTAGTTGCCTCTAGACGTGGAGGGTCGACACCTCTAGTTGCCTCTAGACGTGGAGGGTCGACA
>NW_026287047.1:0-20000 GCF_023373465.1 Oncorhynchus keta | reverse complement strand
AATCCCAGCGGTCACCTCTCAATACGGTGTGTTTCTGTGGCTCACAGCCTTTTAATCCCAGCGGTCACCTCTCAATACGGTGTGTTTCTGTGGCTCACAGCCTTTTAATCCCAGCGGTCACCTCTCAATACGATGTGTTTCTGTGGCTCACAGCCTTTTAATCCCAGCGGTCACCTCTCAATACGGTGTGTTTCTGTGGCTCACAGCCTTTTAATCCCAGCGGTCACCTCTCAATACGGTGTGTTTCTGTGGCTCACAGCCTTTTAATCCCAGCGGTCACCTCTCAATACGGTGTGTTTCTGTGGCTCACAGCCTTTAATCCCAGCGGTCACCTCTCAATACGATGTGTTTCTGTGGCTCACAGCCTTTTAATCCCAGCGGTCACCTCTCAATACGATGTGTTTCTGTGGCTCACAGCCTTTTAATCCCAGCGGTCACCTCTCAATACGATGTGTTTCTGTGGCTCACAGCCTTTTAATCCCAGCGGTCACCTCTCAATACGGTGTGTTTCTGTGGCTCACAGCCTTTTAATCCCAGCGGTCACCTCTCAATACGGTGTGTTTCTGTGGCTCACAGCCTTTTAATCCCAGCGGTCACCTCTCAATACGGTGTGTTTCTGTGGCTCACAGCCTTTAATCCCAGCGGTCACCTCTCAATACGGTGTGTTTCTGTGGCTCACAGCCTTTTAATTCCAGCGGTCACCTCTCAATACGATGTGCTTCTGTGGCTCACAGCCTTTTAATCCCAGCGGTCACCTCTCAATACGATGTGTTTCTGTGGCTCACAGCCTTTTAATCCCAGGGGTCGCCTCTCAATACGATGTGTTTCTGTGGCTCACAGCCTTTTAATCCCAGCGGTCACCCCTCAATACGGTGTGTTTCTGTGGCTCACAGCCTTTTAATCCCAGCGGTCACCTACCCCCCCCCACCACCACTCAGAATCAGAAGTGGCACATTTGCAAGTAAATTGTATTCTGGTAATAATAGTCATTTCAACAGCTTTTTGCCGAAGACGCTCATATTCATCTGATTTATCTCTCTGTGTGTAATTATGATCACAGTCGACCCAAAGGTGTGCCCCATTTAGTTTTTATAATAGCTAGCCTAATGCTAACTAGCGTGGCTAACGCCGTAACAGTTATTTGTGAATGAGTGGAATGCTAATGTTGTTGGCTATTAGCTGTTAGCCCTCTGCGTTTCAATGAGAGAGATGATGATGATGGTTGGTTTATAATGTATCTTGCTCTCTCAGCCTTTCACTGGATCCTGGCTTTTACTTCTGACAAATAATACAGACTAGATAGATGTAGATAGATATATAGTTATACAGATATATATGTGTATAGAGATATGGAGATAGATAGATATGGAGATATAGATATATTGAGGTAGATATAGACATATATAGAGATACATAGATATAGATATATAGATAGATAGATATAGGTGTATAGATAGATAGATAGATATAGGTGTATATAGATAGATAGATAGATATAGGTGTGTGTGTATATATATATAGAGAGATAGAGTCCTTCTGTAGCTCAGTTGGTAGAGCATGGCGCTTGTAACGCCAGGGGTAGTGGGTCGATTCCCAGGACCACCCATACGTAGAATGTATGCACACATGACTGTAAGTCGCTTTGGATAAAAGCGTCTGCTAAATGGCATATATTATTATTATTATATTATTGATGTAGAGAGATGGATATATAGATATCTATGACAAGTTTTTCACTAATAATATTGATGTCACACACACACTCTCTCTGTGTAATTTATAACCCTAGATAGATAGATATAGAGAGAGATGGATATAGATAGATATAGAGAGAGATATAGATAGATGGATATAGAGATGGATATAGATAGATATAGAGAGAGATGGATGGATATAGATAGATATAGATAGATAGATGGATATATAGATATCTATGACCAGTTTTTCACTAATAATATTGATGTCACACACACACTCTCTCTCTGTGTAATTTATAACCCTAGATAGATAGATATAGAGAGAGATATAGAGAGAGATATAGATAGATATAGAGAGAGATAGATATATAGATATCTATGACCAGTTTTCACTAATAATATTGATGTCACACACACACACACACATCTCTCTGTGTAATTTATAACCCACCTCTCCCCTCCTGCTACGGCTGACAGCTCTGTCCAGACTAACACACCAGGGACCCTGTGTGTGTGTGTGTGTGTGTGTGTGTGTGTGTGTGTGTGTGTCCTCCCCTAGGCGTGTACTGTGACAGGTGTTGCTGTCTCTTTCCCTGCTCTCTGTCCCATGTGGTGTGTACTGACATGTGTTACACACTTTTCCCGTGTGTGTGTGTGTGTGTGTGTGTGTGTGTGTGTGTGTGTGTGTGTGTGTGTGTGTGTGTGTGTGTGTGTGTGCTGCAGGAGGAGGCAGTACTTGCAAGGACCCGTCGAGAAGAGACCGAGGGAGAGAGTGGAAGGAAAGGGGAAGAAGAGATGGAGATACTGGCCTTCAGCCCAGAGAGAAGGAGATGGCCTTCAGCCCAGAGAGAAGGTATGATGGAGCTGGCCTTCAGCCCAGAGAGAAGGTATGAGGAGATGCTGGCCTTCAGCCCAGAGAGATGGAGATGGTGGCCTTCAGCCCATGAGAAGGTAGACATTGGCCTTCAGCCCAGAGAGAAGGTATGATGGAGATACTGGCCTTCAGCCCAGAGAGAAGGTATGATGGAGATACTGGCCTTCAGCCCAGAGAGAAGGTATGATGGAGATGCTGGCCTTCAGCCCAGAGAGAAGGTATGATGGAGATACTGGCCTTCAGCCCAGAGAGAAGGTATGATGGAGATACTGGCCTTCAGCCCAGAGAGAAGGTATGATGGAGAAGGTACTGGCCTTCAGCCCAGAGAGAAGGTATGATGGAGCCCAGAGAGAAGGAGATGGAGATAGTTCAGCCCAGAGAGAAGGTATGAGATGCTGGCCTTCAGCCCAGAGAGAAGATGTATGATGGAGGAGATGCTGGCCTTCAGCCCAGAGAGAAGGTATGATGGAGATACTGGCCTTCAGCCCAGAGAGAGAAGGAGATGATGCCCAGAGATAGTGGCCTTCAGCCCAGAGAAGGTATGAGGAGATGCTGGCCTTCAGCCCAGAGAGAAGGTATGATGGAGATATACTGGCCTTCAGCCCAGAGAGAGAGAAGGTATGATGGAGATACTGGCCTTCAGCCCAGAGAGAAGGTATGATGGAGATGCTGGCCTTCAGCCCAGAGAGAAGGTATGATGGAGATACTGGCCTTCAGCCCAGAGAGAAGGTATGATGGAGATACTGGCCTTCAGCCCAGAGAAAGGTATGATGCCCAGAGAGGAGATGCTGGCCCAGAGAGGTATGATGGAGAGACATTTCAGCCCAGAGAGAAGGAGATGGATTGGCCTTCAGCCCAGAGAGAAGGGATATGATGGAGGATACTGGCCTTCAGCCCAGAGAGAAGGTATGATGGAGATAGTGGCCTTCAGCCCAGAGAGAAGGGAGGTGCTGGCCTTCAGCCCAGAGAGAAGGAGGTGCTGGCCTTCAGCCCAGAGAGAAGGAGATATGGCCTTCAGCCCAGAGAGAAGGAGACATGGCCTTCAGCCCAGAGAGAAGGAGACATTGGCCTTCAGCCCAGAGAGAAGGAGATATTGGCCTTCAGCCCAGAGAGAAGGAGATATTAGCCTTCAGCCCAGAGAGAAGGAGATATTGGCCTTCAGCCCAGAGAGAAGGTAGAAGGAGATGCTGGCCTTCAGCCCAGAGAGAAGGAGATACTGGCCTTCAGCCCAGAGAGAAGGAGATACTGGCCTTCAGCCCAGAGAGAAGGAGATGCTGGCCTTCAGCCCAGAGAGAAGGAGCTGCTGGCCTTCAGCCCAGAGAGAAGGAGCTGCTGGCCTTCAGCCCAGAGAGAAGGAGATGCTGGCCTTCAGCCCAGAGAGGAGATGCTGGCCTTCAGCCCAGAGAGAAGGAGATACTGGCCTTCAGCCCAGAGAGAAGGAGATGCTGGCTTTCAGCCCAGAGAGAAGGTAGAAGGAGATGCTGGCCTTCAGCCCAGAGAGAAGGAGATGCTGGCCTTCAGCCCAGAGAGAAGGAGATGCTGGCCTTCAGCCCAGAGAGAAGGAGATGCTGGCCTTCAGCCCAGAGAGAAGAATAACGATGATGACTTGATGAAGACCGAAGGTACAGAAAGTATCCATGGCCTATCCCCAGGTTTTTTCTGCTGGTAGAGAAGGAGATGGAGATACAGGGTTAAGCCCAGAGCAGTTGGCCTTCAGCCCAGAATTAGAGAGGCCTTCACAGGTGATGTTGGCCTTCGGAGAGGAGATGGCCTTCAGCCCAGAGAGAAGAGATGGAGATCTGGCCTTCAGCCCAGAGGGGGATGTAGTGGCCTTCAGCCCAGAGAGAAGATCTGTAACATCCAATTGGATATCAGGAAGTTGGGTGAGAAAATTGAGATCACTTGAGATCATTGGCCTTCCTCCTTCCGTCCGTCTCCTTCAGCCCAGAGTTAGAAGGGGATGCGGCTCGGGGAAGAATGAATGGACAGCT
This sequence comes from Oncorhynchus keta, assembly GCF_023373465.1. NCBI lineage: Eukaryota > Metazoa > Chordata > Actinopteri > Salmoniformes > Salmonidae > Oncorhynchus > Oncorhynchus keta. The sequence goes on along the minus strand of NW_026287047.1, from coordinate 15,438 downwards.
GCCAGAAGAGAAGGGGGGGAAGGTTTTCGGCAGTTTGGAGCGAGGGCTGGATAAAGTCAGCTCACACCCAGCAGAGAGAGGGCTGCGGGACAGATGGGAGGCCTTCACGCAGGATCAAGGTAGCTATATATAGACACCCCCTATAGGATACAGGTACCTATATATAGACACCCCCCTACAGGTCAAGGTATATATATATAGACACCCCCCTACAGGATCAAGGTACCTATATATAGACACCCCCTATAGGATACAGGTACCTATATATAGACACCCCCTACAGGGTCAAGGTACCTATATATAGACACCCCCTACAGGATCAAGGTAGCTATATATAGACACCCTCTACAGGGTCATATAGACACCCCCAACAGGGTCATATAGACACCCCCTATAAGATCAAGGTACCTATATATAGACACCCCCCTACAGGATCAAGGTGTATATATATATAGACACCCCCCTATAGGATCAAGGTGTATATATATATATATAGACACCCCCTATAGGATACAGGTACCTATATATAGACACCCCCCTATAGGATGAAGGTACCTATATATAGACACCCCTACAGGATCAAGATATATATATATAGACACCCCCTATAAGATCAAGGTACCTATATATAGACACCCCCTATAGGATCAAGGTATATATATATAGACACCCCCAACAGGGTCATATAGACACCCCCTATAGGATACAGGTACCTATATATAGACACCCCCCACAGGATCAAGGTATATATATATAGACACCCCCCTATAGGATCAAGGTGTATATATATATAGCCCCCCTATAAGATCAAGGTATATATATAGACACCCCCTATAGGATCAAGGTATATATATATAGACACCCCCAACAGGGTCATATAGACACCCCCCAGATAGGAGACAGGTACCTATATATAGACACCCCCCACAGGATCAAGGTATATATATGCTGGCACCCCCTATAGGATCAAGGTGTATATATATATATATATATAGACACCCCCAGAAGATCAAGGTACCTATATATAGACACCCCTACAGGATCAAGGTATATATATATATATATAGACAGATTGGCCTTCAACAGGGTCATATAGATGCTGGCCCCCTTACAGGTACCCCCCCACAGATCACGGTATATATATATAGACACACCCAGAGAGAGGAGGATCAAGGTATATATATATATATATAGACACCCCTATAGGATCAAGGTATATATGGACACTTCAGCCCAGAGGATCAAGGTGTAGGATATATATATATAAGATCAAGGTACCTATATATAGACACCCCACCACAGGATCAAGATATATATATATAGACACCCCCTACAGGATCAAGGTATATATATATATATATAGACACCCCCAACAGGGTCATATAGACACCCCCTATAGGATACAGGTACCTATATATAGACACCCCCTATAAGATCAAGGTACCTATATATATGTCTATATATATATATACACCTTGATCCTATAGGGGGGTGTCTATATATATATATACCTTGATCCTGTGGGGGGGTGTCTATATGACCCTCTACAGGGTCATATAGACACCCCCAACAGGGTCATATAGACACCCCCTATAGGATACAGGTACCTATATATAGACACCCCCCCCACAGGATCAAGGTATATATATATAGACACCCCCTATAGGAGCAAGGTGTATATATATATATATAGACTGACCCCCTATAGGATCAAGGTATATATATAGACACCCCCTAGGATCAAGGTATATATATAGACACTTCCTATAGCCCAGGATCAAGGTATATATATATATAGACACCCCCACAGATCAAGATATATATATATATAGACACTTCCTAGCCCAGGATCAAGGTGTATATCATATATATATATATATATATATATATAGACACCCCTATAGGATGGTGTATATATATATAGACACCCCCTATAGGATACAGGTACCCAGATATAGACACCCCTATAAGATCAAGGTGTATATATATATAGAGATACTGGCCTTCAGCCCATAGGATACAGGTACCTATATATAGACACCTTCAGCCCAGAAGATCAAGGTACCTATATATAGACACTTCTACAGGGTCATATAGACACCCCCAACAGGGTCATATAGACACCCCCTATAGGATACAGTTACCCAGATATAGACACCCCTATAAGATCAAGGTACCTATATATAGACACCCTGGCCTTCAGGGTCAGAGATAGACACCCCCAACAGGGTCATATAGACTGGCCTTCAGCCCAGAGATAAGATCAAGGTACCTATATAGACACCCTGGCCTACAGGATCAAGGTGTATATAGATATAGATGGGAGATCATGGCCTTCAGCCCAGAGAGAAGGTATGGCCTGGAGACACTGGCTTCAGCCCAAGGAAGGAGATGTGATGGAGATATATATGGCCTTCAGCCCAGAGATCAAGGTGTATATATATAGACACCCCTAGAAGATCAACGGTATATATATAGACACCCTATAGCCCAGAGAAGGTATATATATGGATATAGACACCCCCTTCAGCCCATCAAGGTAGGAGATATATAGACACCCCTTCAGCCCAGGAGAAAGGTATGTATATATATAGAGATACTGGCCTTCAGCCCAGGGTCAAGGTAGATGGAGATACTGGCCTTCAGCCCAGATAGATACAGGTACCTATATAGACACTGGCCTTCAGCCCAGATCACGGTATATATAGATAGACACCCCCCAGAGAGAAGGTGTGTATATATATATATACTGGCCTTCAGCCCAGAGATCAAGGAGATGCTGACCTTCAGCCCAGATAGATCAAGGTATATATATAGATACACCTTCCCCAGAGAGATCAAGGTGTATATATATATAGACACCCTGGCTTAAGAGCAAGACCTAAGGAGATGCTGGCCTTCAGCCCAGAGAGAGAATAATGATGATGACTTGATAAGACCGACAACAGATCAAGTATCCATTCTATCCCAAGGTTTCTTTCTGTGGTAGAGTCAGACAGGGTTAACCAACAGTTGTGTCATATAGACACCCTTGATAGGATACATGTTTTTCGGGAGGACGCTTGACTCTCGAATATAGACACCCCTATCCGTTATATAGTTGCAGATCAAGGTAACATATATATCAGGAAGTTGGGTGATAAATTGAGATCATAGATCACCTCCCTCCTTCCGTCCGTCTCTCAGGTCCCGGTCGTTATATGGCGGGGAGCGTATACAGCAGCCAGAAGAGAAGGGGGGAAGGTTTTCGGCAGTCTGGAGCGAGGGCTGGATAAAGTCATCACCTTGCTCACACCCAGCAAGAGATAGGGCTGCGGGTCATATAGACACCCCTATAGGATACAGGTACATATAGACACCCCCTACAGGATCAGGTACCTATATATAGACACCCCTATAGGATACAAGGTACCTATATATAGACACCCCCTACAGGATCAAGGTATATATATATAGACACCCCCTATAGGATCAAGGTATATATATAGACACCCCTATAGGATACAGGTACCTATATATAGACACCCCCTACAGGATCAAGGTATATATATAGACACCCCCTATAGGATCAAGGTATATATATATAGACACCCCTATAGGATCACAGGTACCTATATATAGACACCCCCTACAGGATCAAGGTATATATATAGACACCCCCTACAGGATCAGACACACCCCTACAGGATCAAGGTGTATATATATAGACACCCCTACAGGATCAAGGTATATATATATATATCAAGGTACCTATATATAGACACCCCCTACAGGGTCAAGGTATATATATATAGACACCCCCTACAGGATCAAAGGTACCTATATATAGACACCCCCTACAGGGTCAAGGTATATATATAGACACCCCCCTACAGGATCAAGGTACCTATATATAGACACACCCTACAGGGTCATATAGACACCCCCTATAGGATACAGGTACCTATATATAGACACCCCCTATAGGATCAAGGTACCTATATATAGACACCCCTACAGGGTCATATAGACACCCCCTACAGGATCAAGGTATATATAGACACCCCTATAGGATCACAGGTACCTATATATAGACACCCCTATAAGATCAAGGTGTATATATATATACACCCTCTGGATAAGGGCGTCATATAGATCACCCCCAAGGTACCTATATATAGACACCCCCTACAGGGTCATATATACAAGGATGTATATATATAGACACCCCTAGATCAAGGTATATATATAGACACCCCCTAAGGATCAAGGTGTATATATATATAGACACCTATAGGATCAAGGTGTATATATATATATATATATATAGACACCCTCTACAGGGTATATATAGACACCCCCTACAGGGTCATATAGACACCCCCTATAGGATACAGGTGCTATATATAGACTATAATATGTATATATATATATAGACACCCCCCTATAGGATCAAGGTATATATATATATATATATATATATATATACACACAGGGTCATATAGACACCCCCTACAGGATCATACAGGTATATATATAGACACCCCTACAGGATACAGGTACCTATATATAGACACCCCTATAGGATCAAGGTACCTATATATAGACACCCCCTACAGGATATATATATATATAGACACCCCCTATAGGATACAGGTACCTATATATAGACACCCCCTACAGGATACAGGTACCTATATATAGACACCCCTACAGGGTCATATAGACACCCCCTACAGGATACAGGTACCTATATATAGACACCCCCCTACAGGATCATGGTACCTATATATAGACACCCCCCTACAGGATCAAGGTACATATATATATATAGACACCCCTATAGGATCAAGGTACATATATAGACACCCCCCTACAGGATCAAGGTACATATATATATAGACACCCCCCTACAGGATCAAGGTACATATATATAGACACCCCCCTATAGGATCAAGAGATATATATATATATAGACACATACCCCTATAGGTTCAAGGAACAATCACTCAGTCTTACATTAATCTCTGCTCCTCTCCTATCTCCTCTCCTCTCTCCTCTCCCTCCCTCTCCTCTCCTCTCCTCCTCTCCTCTCCTCTCCTCTCCTCTCCTCCTCTCCTCTCTCCCTCTCTCTCCTCTCCCTCCTCTCCTCCCTCTCCCTCCCCTCCTCTCTCTCCTCTCCTCTCCTCCCCTCTCCCTCTCCTCTCCTCTCCCTCTCCTCTCCCTCTCCCTCTCCTCTCCTCTCCCTCTCCTCTCGTCTCCTCTCCCTCTCCCTCTTCCTCTCCTCCCCTCTGCGTCTCCTCTCCCTCCCCCTTCCTCTCGTCTCCTCTCCCTCCCCTCTTCCTCTCCCTCCCTCCTCTCCTCTCCTCCCTCCTCTCCCTCTCCCTTCTCTCCCTCCCCCTCCTCCTCCCTCTCCTCTCCCTCCTCTCCTCTTCCTCTCCCTCTCCCCTCTCCTCTCCCTCTCTTCCTCTCCTCTCCTCTCCCTCTCCCTCCCCTCTCCCTCCCCCTCTCCCCCTCTCCTCCCTCTCCTCTCTCCTCTCCTCTCCTCTCCCTCCCCCTCTTCCTCCCCTCTCCCTCCCTCTCGTCTCCTCCCTCTCCCCTCCCTCTCCCCTCTAATCTCTCCTCTCCTCTCCCTCTCTCTCCCTCTCCCTCCCTCTTCCTCTCCTCTTCCTCTCCTCTCCCTCTTCCTCTCCCCTCTCCCCTCTCCCTCTCCCTCTCCTCTCTCCTCTCCTCTCCCTCCCCTCTCCCCTCCCTTCCTCTTCCTCTTCCCCTCCCTCCTCTCTCTCCTCTCCTCCCCTCTCCTCTTCCTCTCCTCTCCTCCCCTCTCCCTCCCTCCCTCTCCCTCTCCCTCTCTCCCTCTCCCTCTCCTCTTCCTCTCCCTCTCCCTCTCGTCTCCTCTCCCTCTCCTCTTCCTCTCTCTCCCTCTCCTCTCCTCTTCCTCTCCCTCTCCTCTCCTCTCCTCTCCCTTCCTCTCCCTCCCTCTCCCCTCCCTCTCCTCTTCCTCCTCTCCCTCCCCTCTCTCCTCTCCTCTCCTCTCCCTTCCTCTTCCTCTTCCTCTCCTCTCTCTTCCTCTCCCTCTTCTCCCTTCTCCTCTCCCTCTCTCCCTCCCTCTCCTCCCCCTCTCCCTCTCCTCTCCTCCCCTCTCCTCTCCCTCTCCTCTCCCTCTCCTCTCCTCTCTCCCTCTCCTCCTCCTCTCCCTCCTATAATCCTCGTTGACCAGTCCCTCTCCCTCTCCTCCCCTCTCCTTGAACCCTCTCCTCTCCATCCTCTTCCTCCTCTCCCCAGGCTCTCCCTCTCCTCTCTGACCTCCCCACCTTCCAGACTCTCCTTTCTTCAGTCCCTCTCCATCTCTTCCTCCCCAGGCTCCATCTTTCTCCTCCCTCATTCTCAGTCTCTGATCTTTCTCTCAGTCCTCTCCTTGTCTTCTCTCTCTCTCTCCCTTCTCTCCAGCCATCTTCTCCAGGTGTCTCCTATCTTCTCCAGTCTCTCCATCTTTAGGATCCATCTTTCTCTCCCTCCTCTTCTCAAGTCTCTCCATCTTTCTCTCCCTCTTCTCTCTCCATCTTTCTCTCCCTCATCTTCTCAGTCTCTCCATCTTTCTCTCCCTCTTCTCCATCTCTTCTCCTCTCCCCTCTTTCCTCTCCTCCTCATCTCCGCTCCTCTCCATCTTTCCTCTCCCTCTCCTCATCTTCTCAGTCTCTCTCTTTCCTCTCCCTCCTCATCTTCTCAGTCTCTCCATCTTTCTCTCCCTCCTCATCTTCCCTCAGTCTCTCCATCTTTCTCCCCTCCTCATCTTCTCAGTCTCTCCATCTTTCTCCTCCCCTCTCCTCTTTTCATCTTCCATCTCTCTCTCCCTCATCTTCCTCCCTCTCCCCTCTTTCTCTCCCTCCTCATCTTCTCAGTCTCTCCATCTTTCTCTCCCTCATCTTCTTCAGTCTCTCCATCTTTCTCCCTCTCCTCATCTTCTCCAGTCTCTCCATCTTTCTCTCCCTCATCTTCTCAGTCTCTCCATCTTTCTCTCTCCTCATCTTCTTCAGTCTCTCCATCTTTCTCTCCTCCCATCTTCTCCTCCCCTCCATCTCCCTCTCTCCTCCATCTTCCCCTCTCCTCTCCTCCCCTCTTCTCTAGTCTCCTCCATCTTTCTCCCCCCTCATCTCCTCAGTCTCTCCATCTTCTCCCTCTCCTCATCCCTCAGTCTCTCCATCTTTCTCTCCTCTCATCTTCTCAGTCTCCATCTTCCTCTCTCCCTCATCTTCTCCTCCCCTCAGTCTCCCTCTCCATCTTTCTCTCCTCTCTCCTCTTCCTCTCGTCTCCTCTCCCTCTTTCTCTCCTCTCCTCTTCTCCCCTCTCCATCTTCTCTCTCCTCCCCTCCTCTCCTCTCTCTCCATCTTTCTCTCCCTCCTCTTCCAGTCTCTCCATCTTTCTCCCTCATCTTCTCAGTCTCTCCTCTTCCTCTCCCCTCCTCATCTCTCCCTCAGTCTTCCTCTCCATCTTTCTCTACCTCATCTTCTTTCCAGTCTCTCCATCTTTCTCACCCTCCCCATCTTCTCAGTCTCTCCATCTTTCTCCATCTTTCTCTCCCTTCTCAGTCTCTCCATCTTTCTCTCCCTCATCTTCTCTCTAATCTTTCTCTCCCTCCCTCTTCTCTCCCTCTCTCCTTTCTCTCCTCCAGCTTCTCTTCTCAGTCTCCTCTTCCTCTTTCTCTCCCTCCCATCTTCTCAGTCTCCCCTCTTTCTCTCCCTCCTCTAATCTCCCTCCTCAGTCTCTCCTCTCTTTCTCTCCCTCTCCTTCTCAGTCTCTCCATCTTTCTCTCCCTCATCTTCTCTCTCCATCTTTCTCTCCCTCCTCCAGTCAGACCAACCCAGACCAGGTGTTGAACCAGATCCTCTCCATCTCTCTCTTCCCTCATTTTTAGGCTTTTCTTCAGTCTCTCCATCTTTCTCTCCCTCATCTTCTCAGTCTCTCCATCTTTCTCTCCCTCAGCTTGTCTTCTGTCTCTCCATCTTTCTCTCCCTCCTCATCTTCTCAGTCTCTCCATCTCTCCCTCCTCATCTTCTCAGTCTCTCCATCTTTCTCTCCCTCAGCTTGTCTTCTGTCTCTCCATCTTTCTCTCCCTCCTCATCTTCTCTGTCTCTCCATCTTTCTCTCCCTCATCTTCTCAGTCTCTCCATCTTTCTCTCCCTCATCTTCTCAGTCTCTCCATCTTTCTCTCCCTCATCTTCTCAGTCTCTCCATCTTTCTCTCCCTCATCTTCTCAGTCTCTCCATCTTTCTCTCCCTCATCTTCTTCAGTCTCTCCATCTTTCTCCCTCAATAATGTTCCCGGTAACCAGACTGTCCTCTCCTCCCCAGCTATACTCTGAAGTGTCGCACCCAGGGGGACTTTGGGAAGGTGACCATGGCGTTTGAGCTGGAGGTGTGTCTGCTGCACAGACCTGAGGTACATATTGATTACTACTGATCAGGTTATTGATGGTTACTGAGGTACATATTGATTACTACTGATCAGGTTATTGATGGTTACTGAGGTACATATTGATTACTACTGATCAGGTTATTGATGGTTAGTGACCAGCCTCTTGCTGCCACAGTGGACCACCCTATTGATTAGTGATGTGTGTTGTAGGTTATTGATTACTGACACCCAGCAGGGATCACGTTATTGATTACTGACACCCAGCAGGGATCACATTATTGATTACTGACACCCAGCAGGGATCACGTTATTGATTACTGACACCCAGCAGGGATCACGTTATTGATTACTGACACCCAGTAGGGATCACGTTATTGATTACTGACACCCAGCAGGGATCACGTTATTGATTACTGACACCCAGTAGGGATCACGTTATTGATTACTGACACAGTAGGGATCACGTTATTGATTACTGACACCCAGTAGGGATCACGTTATTGATTACTGACACCCAGCAGGGATCACGTTATTGATTATTGATTACTGACACCCAGCAGGGATCACGTTATTGATTACTGACACCCAGTAGGGATCACGTTATTGATTACTGACACCCAGCAGGGATCACGTTATTGATTACTGACACCCAGCAGGGATCACGTTATTGATTACTGACACCAGTAGGGATCACGTTATTGATTACTGACACCCAGCAGGGATCACGTTATTGATTACTGACGCTGTGTGTTGTAGGTGGTGTGTGTGAGGAGACAGCGGCTGAAGGGAGACTCCTGGGTTTACAAACACCTGGTGGAGGACATTCTCTCTCGTCCAGCATCTAGACGTCACTACTTCCTGTCGATGATGTCACATCCTGTCCACGTTCCAGCACCTAAAGCCGGTGTCTCAACTAATTCCATGTAGGGCAGAGTGTCTGCAGGTTCACTCCTCCCCTATACTTAGCTAGGACCTCCCCCTCACCTGGTTGTCTAGGACCTCACCTGGTTGTCTAGGACCTCCCCTCACCTGGTTGTCTAGGACCTCCCCTCACCTGGTTGTCTAGGACCTCCCCTCACCTGGTTGTCTAGGACCTCCCCTCACCTGGTTGTCTAGGACCTCCCACTCGCCTGGTTGTCTAGGATCTCCCTCACCTGGTTGTCTAGGACCTCCCACTCACCTGCTTGTCTAGGACCTCCCACTCACCTGGTTGTCTAGGACCTCCCACTCACCTGGTTGTCTAGGACCTCCCACTCACCTGGTTGTCTAGGACCTCCCCTCACCTGGTTGTCTAGGACCTCCCCTCACCTGGTTGTCTAGGACCTCCCCTCACCTGGTTGTCTAGGACCTCCCCTCACCTGGTTGTCTAGGACCTCCCTCACCTGGTTGTCTAGGACCTCCCCTGGTTGTCTAGGACCTCACCTGGTTGTCTAGGACCTCACCTGGTTGTCTAGGACCTCACCTGGTTGTCTAGGACCTCACCTGGTTGTCTAGGATCTCCCCTCACCTGGTTGTCTAGGACCTCACCTGGTTGTCTAGGACCTCACCTGGTTGTCTAGGACCTCACCTGGTTGTCTAGGACCTCACCTCACCTGGTTGTCTAGGACCTCACCTCACCTGGTTGTCTAGGACCTCCCCTCACCTGGTTGTCTAGGACCTCCCCTCACCTGGTTGTCTAGGACCTCCCCTCACCTGGTTGTCTAGGACCTCAACTGGTTGTCTGGGATCTCACCTGGTTGTCTAGGATCTCACCTGGTTGTCTAGGATCTCACCTGGTTGTCTAGGATCTCACCTGGTTGTCTAGGATCTCACCTGGTTGTCTAGGATCTCCCCTCACCTGGTTGTCTAGGATCTCACCTGGTTGTCTAGGATCTCACCTGGTTGTCAAGGATCTCCCCTCACCTGGTTGTCTAGGACCTCACCTGGTTGCCTAGGATCTCCCCTCACCTGGTTGTCTAGGACTTCATACTGACATATTAAACAGTGAAATAACTAAAACCAGCAGATGACTGCCCTCCATGGAATGAGTTTGGACACCTTCTGATCTCGTGCCTGTCGACAGAAGCACAGATCCAGGAACAGTCTCCATTTCCTCAACCAGTGTAGTATAAGTTAACTAGTAGAGGGGTTCTACATGAACACTGACCTGAGATCAGTGTCGTGTTTTATAAGCTGACCACTTCCTCTCCTCCTTAAACATGTTTCCTTTGAGTGTGTCGCGTTTTATTCCCTCCTCCCCCACTGATTCAGTAGCAGGAAGGAGTTTTGAGGTGTTGCATTTTATTCCTTCCCCCACTGATTCAGTAGCAGAAAGGAGTTTTGAGATGTCGCGTTTTATTCCTTCCCCCCCACTGATTCAGTAGCAGGAAGGAGTTTTGAGGTGTCGCGTTTTATTCCCTCCTCCCCCACTGATTCAGTAGCAGAAAGGAGTTTTGAGGTGTCGCGTTTTATTCCCTCCCCCACTGATTCAGTAGCAGGAAGGAGTTTTGAGGTGTCACGTTTTATTCCTTCCCCCACTGATTCAGTAGCAGGAAGGAGTTTTGAGATGTCGCGTTTTATTCCTTCCCCCCCACTGATTCAGTAGCAGGAAGGAGTTTTGATGTGTCGCGTTTTATTCCCTCCTCCCCCACTGATTCAGTAGCAGGAAGGAGTTTTGAGGTGTTACGATATCATAGAGCCTTTTAGCGTCACAGAATAACAGTCTACTGATAGCATTAATACAACCTGTGTTGGTTTGTACATATACCAGTAACAGGATCCATATTTACTTGTTTCTCCATCATGTCTTTTACGTTTGTAGGAGAAGTTGGTGTTTTAACTCTTATTTTTGTCAGATTATCTGTCTCTGTGTGTGTAAGATTTATTGTTAATAATTGTAAAGGATCAAAATAAATGGAGTTTGTGTTGATGTTGACTTTTCCCAGAGAGAAACCAGATAGATAGATACTAGATAGGACTCACTGGGTAGATATATATTAAACTAGATGGGACTCACTGTGTAGATATATATTAAACTAGATGGGACTCACTGGGTAGATGTATATTACACTAGATGGGACTCACTGGGTAGATATATATTACACTAGATAGGACTCATTAAACTGTATATATTACACTAGATGGGACTCACTGTTTAGACTAGATTACTCACTGGGTAGATATATATTAAACTAGATGGGACTCACTGTGTAGATATATATTAAACTAGATGGGACTCACTGTGTAGATATATATTAAACTAGATGACTCACTGGGTAAACCCCTTAGAGGTTCTCAGCTCTATTAAATGGACTCACTGGGTAGATTATATTACACTAGATAGGACTCACTGATATATATTAAACTAGATGGGACTCACTGTGTAGAAATATATTAAACTAGATGGGACTCACTGTTTAGATATATATTAAACTAGATGGGACTCACTGGTAGATATATATTAAACTAGATGGGACTCACTGTTTAGATATATATTAAACACTAGATGGGACTCACTGGGTAGATATATATTACACTAGATGGGACTCACTGTGTAGATATATATTAAACTAGATGGGACTCACTGGGTAGAAATATATTAAACTGAGATAGGGACTCACTGTTTAGATATATATTAAACTAGATGGGACTCACTGTGTAATATATATTAAACTAGATGGGACTCACTGGGTAGATATATATTAAACTAGATGGGACTCACTGTGTAGATATATATTAAACTAGATGGGACTCACTGGGTACTCACTGAGATATATATTAAACTAGATGGGACTCACTGTGTAGATATATATTACACTAGATGGGACTCACTGTGTAGATATATATTACACTAGATGGGACTCACTGTTTAGATGTATATTACACTAGATGGGACTCACTGTGTAGATATATATTAAACTAGATGGGACTCACTGTGTAGATATATATTAAACTAGATGGGACTCACTGTGTAGATATATATTAAACTAGATGGGACTCACTATTAAACTAGATGGGACTCACTGTTTAGAAATATATTACACTAGATGGGACTCACTGGGTAGATATATATTACACTAGATGGGACTCACTGTGTAGATATATATTAAACTAGATGGGACTCACTGTGTAGAATATATTACACTAGATGGGACTCACTGTGTAGATATATATTACACTAGATGGGACTCACTGTGTAGATATATATTACACTAGATGGGACTCACTGTGTAGATATATATTAAACTAGATGGGACTCACTGTGTAGATATATATTAAACTAGATGGGACTCACTGTGTAAAATATTAGATGGGACTCACTGTGTAGAAATATATTACACTAGATGGGAGTCACTGTGTAGAAATATATTACACTAGATGGGACTCACTGTTTAGATATATATTACACTAGATGGGACTCACTGTGTAGATATATATTACACTAGATGGGACTCACTGTGTAGATATATATTAAACTAGATGGGAGATGGGACTCACTGTTTAGATGTATATTACACTAGATTCACTGGGTAGATATATATTACACTAGATGGGACTCACTGTGTAGATATATATTAAACTAGATGGGACTCACTGGGTAGATATATATTACACTAGATGGGACTCACTGTGTAGATATATATTAAACTAGATGGGACTCACTGGGTAGATATATATTACACTAGATGGGACTCACTGTGTAGATATATATTAAACTAGATGGGACTCACTGTGTAGATATATATTACACTAGATGGGACTCACTGTGTAGATATATATTAAACTAGATGGGACTCACTGTGTAGATATATATTAAACTAGATGGGACTCACTGTGTAGATATATATTAAACTAGATGGGACTCACTGTGTAGATATATATTAAACTAGATAGGACTCACTGATGGGATAGATATATATTACACTAGATGGGACTCACTGTTTAGATATATATTACACTAGATGGGACTCACTGGTAGATATATATTAAACTAGATGGGACTCACTGTGTAGATATATATTAAACTAGATGGGACTCACTGTGTAGATATATATTACACTAGATGGGACTCACTGTGTAGATATATATTAAACTAGATGGGACTCACTGTTTAGATATATATTAAACTAGATGGGACTCACTGTGTAGATATATATTAAACTAGATGGGACTCACTAAAACATATTAAACGAGATGGGACTCACTGTTTAGATATATATTAAACTAGATGGGACTCACTGGGTAGATATATATTACACTAGATGGGACTCACTGTGTAGATATATATTAAACTAGATGGGACTCACTGGGTAGATATATATTAAACTAGATGGGACTCACTGGGTAGATATATATTAAACTAGATGGGACTCACTGGGTAGATATATATTACACTAGATAGGACTCACTGTGTAAAATATATTAAACTAGATGGGACTGACTAGATGGGTAGATATATATTACACTAGATGGGACTCACTGTGTAGATATATATTAAACTAGATGGGACTCACTGTAGATAAAACATTAAACTAGATGGGACTCACTGTGTAGATATATATTAAACTAGATGGGACTCACTGGGTAGATATATATTAAACTAGATGGGACTCACTGTGTAGATATATATTAAACTAGATGGGACTCACTGTGATACTCACTAATATTAAACTAGATGGGACTCACTGTGTAGATATATATTACACTAGATGGGACTCACTGTGTAGATAGATATTAAACTATTCACTGTGTAGATATATATTAAACTAGATGGGACTCACTGGGTAGATATATATTAAACTAGATGGGACTCACTGGGTAGATATATATTACACTAGATGGGACTCACTGGGTAGATATATATTAAACTAGATGGGACTCACTGTGTAAAACATATTAAACTAGATGGGACTCACTGTTTAGATATATATTAAACTAGATGGGACTCACTGTTTAGATATATATTACACTAGATGGGACTCACTGTGTAGATATATATTACACTAGATGGGACTCACTGTGATATATTAAACTAGATATATATTAGATACTAGATGGGACTCACTGTGTAGATATATATTACACTAGATGGGACTCACTGGGTGTAGATATATATTACTGTGTACTATATATTAAACTAGATGGGACTCACTGTGTAGATATATATTAAACTAGATGGGGCTCACTGTGTAGAATATATTACACTAGATGGGACTCACTGTGTAGATATATATTAACTAGATGGGACTCACTGTTTAGATGTATATTAAACTAGATGGGACTCACTGTGTAGATATATATTAAACTAGATGGGACTCACTGTGTAGATATATATTAAACTAGATGGGACTCACTGTGTAGAAATATATTAAACTAGATGGGACTCACTGTTTAGATGTATATTAAACTAGATGGGACTCACTGTGTAGATATATATTAAACTAGATGGGACTCACTGTGTAGATATATATTAAACTAGATGGGACTCACTGTGTATATTACACTAGATGGGTCTCATATATTACACTAGATGGGACTCACTGTGTAGATATATATTAAACTAGATGGGACTGTGTAAAACATTAAACTGTGTAGATATATATTAAACTAGATGGGACTCACTGGGTAGATATATATTTACACTAGATGGGACTCACTGTTTAGATATATATTAAACTAGATGGGACTCACTGTGTAAATATATTACACTAGATGGGACTCACTGTGTAGATATATATTAAACTAGATGGGACTCACTGTTTAGATGTATATTACACTAGATGGGACTCACTGTTTAGATATATATTACACTAGATGGGACTCACTGTGTAGATATATATTACACTAGATGGGACTCACTGTGTAGAAATATTACACTAGATGGGACTCACTGTGTAGATATATATTACACTAGATGGGACTCACTGTGTAGATATATATTAAACTAGATGGGACTCACTGGGTAGATATATATTACACTAGATAGGACTCACTGTGCAGATATATATTAAACTAGATGGGACTCACTGGGTAGATATATATTACACTAGATAGGACTCACTGGGT
>NW_026287046.1:0-12985 GCF_023373465.1 Oncorhynchus keta | reverse complement strand
GAGTAAAGGGTCTGAAAAATTAGGTACATTTCTGTAGTTTAAAAAAATGATAATAATAAATGGGCAAACATTTGTTTTTGCTTTGTCATGATGGGGTTGTGTGTGTAGATTGATAAGGGGGATTGCAAGTCAATCCGCCATCATCCACCTATTGAGTTGAATGTCCGTTCTTGTGATTCCAATTCTATGGTGCTGCTGCCTGCTACCAACCAACAGTTCTGTTCAGCAGGTTATCCAGGTCAACAACAAACCCAGCAGGAAACCTCTCTGCCTTCCTTCCTGCCTGGTGTCGGGTTTCACACAACAGCCAAATATAAGCCTGGGAACACCTCACACTATTACATAGACTAGTACCATTTGATAACCCTACTGGTACCGCTGAAGGCAGCACTGATGAAGTGACAGGGAATAGGCTTTTTTTGTGTCGACGTGAAAGGGTGTAATCTGTCTGTCCACGAGAAGAGTTCACGGCTTTAGATTGATTCTCTAAACCGTTTGGTTCTGGCTGTTAAGGGAAACATCAGACTGAAGTTGGTAGATTCAGAGAGCATTGAGAGCAATGTCCACAATGGGGCCAGAGTCAGGCAGATGGATGTGGGGGTGGCTGATGTCTCAGTCTTCAGCTGCTTCCTACACGGAGCAGGCAGTTATGGAGCCAACACAAGGTCTTATATAGGCGGATTGATGTGTATCAGTTCAGAAAGTAGGAGTCATGTTTAGAAAACTCTATAGGTTATGAAATACACCTAACATGGTCTGACAGCATCTGTAACAAAACAAAACTCATCGGCTCAGTCCATAATACTGTAATAACAGTGTCACCTATTCTTCATATATCTGTTCTTCTTCAGCCTTTTATACATAAGAGCCTGGTCCCTGTGAGAGAGATGGGCACCTGGGAGTCAGTGTGTGAAGTGGGCCTCTTCCTCAGAGCAGCTGGGACTCCCTGCCCGCCACGGCGCCCGCCTCCCTCCTCCCTGGCTGACTGGCTCCTTCCTTCCCTCCCTTCCCCTCCCCTCCCTTCCCTCCCTCCCCTGCCCGCCTCCCTCCCTCCCTGCCCGCCACAGCGCCCCGCCTCCCTCCCTCTTTCCCTCCCTGCCTGCCCGCCTCCCTCCCTCCCTCCTTCCTTCCCTCCCTGCCTGCCCGCCACAGCGCCCGCCTCCCTCCCTCCCTCTTTCCCTCCCTCCCTCCCTCCCTCCCTGCCCGCCTCCCTCCCACCTCCTTCCCTCCCTGCCTGCCCGCCTCCCTCCCTCCCTCTTTCCCTCCCTGCCTGCCCGCCTCCCTCCCTCCCTCCTTGCCTGCCCGCCACAGCGCCCGCCTCCCTCCCTCCCTCCCCTCCCTGCCCGCCTCCCTCCCTCTTTCCCTCCCTGCCTGCCCGCCTCCCTCCCTCCCTCCCTGCCCGCCACAGCGCCCGCCTCCCTCCCTCCCTGCCCGCCACAGCGCCCGCCTCCCTCCCTCTTTCCCTCCCTGCCCGCCACAGCGCCCGCCTCCCTCCCTCTTTCCCTCCCTGCCCGCCACAGCGCCCGCCTCCCTCCCTCCCTGCCTGCCCGCCTCCCTCCCTGCCTGCCCGCCTCCCTCCCTCTTTCCCTCCCTGCCTGCCCGCCTCCCTGCCTCTTTCCCTCCCTGCCTGCCCGCCCGCCCCTCCCTCCCTCCCTCCTTCCCTCCCTGCCCGCCACAGCGCCCGCCTCCCTCCCTTCCTCTTCCCCTCCCTGCCCGCTCCGCCTCCCTCCCTCCCTCCCTCCCTCCCTGCCCGCCACAGCGGCGGCCTCCCTCCCTCCCTCCCTCTTTCCCTCCCTGCCCGCCACAGCGCCCGCCTCCCTCCCTCCTTCCCGCCACAGCGCCCGCCTCCCCCCTCCCTCCCTGCCTGCCCGCCTCCCTCCCTCCCTCTTTCCCTCCCTGCCTGCCCGCCTCCCTCCCTCTTCCCTCCCTCCCTCCTTCCCTCCCTGCCCGCCACAGCGCCCGCCTCCCTCCCTCCCTCTTTCCCTCCCTGCCTGCCCGCCTTCCTCCCTCCCTCCCTCCCTGCCCGCCACAGCGCCCGCCTCCCTCCCTCCCTCCTCCCCTCCCTGCCCGCCACAGCGCCCGCCTCCCTCCCTCCTCCCCTCCCCCTGCCCGCCACAGCGCCCGCCCCTCCCTCCCTCCTCCCCTCCCTGCCCGCCACAGCGCCCGCCTCCCTCCCTCCTCCCCTCCCTGCCCGCCACAGCGCCCGCCTCCCTCCCTCCTCCCCTCCCTGCCCACCACAGCTCCCGCCTCCCTCCCTCGGAGGAGGAGAGGCCGCGGAGGAGGAGAGGCCGCGGAGGAGGAGAGGCTGCGGAGGAGGAGAGGCTGCGGAGGAGGAGAGGCCGCGGGTGGAGGGAACAGAATAATAACAAACACCTCAGCTCCAGTCCTGACAGAAAGACTGATGTCCCACCATTTAGCTGGAGATAAATCAAGATGGATGCCAGAAGCACTTACTGATTAAGTGTCAGGAATCAGAAGTGCCCCACTCACAGCCAATACACTACAGTCCAGTCTGGCTCTCTGTCAAGTAGAATACTAGAGAAGGCCATGCTGGGAGGACAAAAGAAACGTCTTATCCTCCCCACTGGAATCAGACAGACCTGGATCCGAGGGGCATCTGGATCAGTCTGATTAAAACGGACAGGTCGCCCACCGGGAGGTTAAACAGACAGGTCGCCCCACCGGGAGGTTAAACAGACAGGTCGCCCCACCTGGAGGTTAAACATACAGGTCGCCCCACCGGGAGGTTAAACAGACAGGTCGCCCCACCGGGAGGTTAAACAGACAGGTCACTCCCACGGGGAGGTTAAACAGACAGGTCGCCCACGGGGAGGTTAAACAGACAGGTCGCCCCACCGGGAGGTTAAACAGACAGGTCGTCCCACCGGGAGGTTAAACAGACAGGTCGCCCACCGGGAGGTTAAACAGACAGGTCGCCCCACCGGGAGGTTAAACAGACAGGTCGCCCCACCGGGAGGTTAAACAGACAGGTCGCCCCACCGGGAGGTTAAACAGACAGGTCGCCCCCACCGGGAGGTTAAACAGACAGGTCACCCCCACCGGGAGGTTAAACAGACAGGTCGCCCCACCGGGAGGTTAAACAGACAGGTCGCCCCACCGGGAGGTTAAACAGACAGGTCGCCCCACCGGGAGGTTAAACAGACAGGTCACTCCCACCGGGAGGTTAAACAGACAGGTCACCCCACCGGGAGGTTAAACAGACAGGTCGCCCCACCGGGAGGTTAAACAGACAGGTCTCCCCACCGGGAGGTTAAACAGACAGGTCGCCCCACCGGGAGGTTAAACAGACAGGTCACCCCACCGGGAGGTTAAACAGACAGGTCGCCCCACCGGGAGGTTAAACAGACAGGTCGCCCCACCGGGAGGTTAAACAGACAGGTCGCCCCACCGGGAGGTTAAACAGACAGGTCGCCCCACCGGGAGGTTAAACAGACAGGTCGCCCCACCGGGAGGTTAAACAGACAGGTCGCCCCACCGGGAGGTTAAACAGACAGGTCGCCCCACCGGGAGGTTAAACAGACAGGTCGCCCCACCGGGAGGTTAAACAGACAGGTCGCCCCACCGGGAGGTTAAACAGACAGGTCGTCCCACCGGGAGGTTAAACAGACAGGTCGCCCCACCGGGAGGTTAAACAGACAGGTCGCCCCACCGGGAGGTTAAACAGACAGGTCGCCCCACCGGGAGGTTAAACAGACAGGTCGCCCCACCGGGAGGTCAAACAGACAGGTCGCCCCACCGGGAGGTTAAACAGACAGGTCGCCCCACCGGGAGGTTAAACAGACAGGTCGCCCCACCGGGAGGTTAAACAGACAGGTCGCCCCACCGGGAGGTTAAACAGACAGGTCGCCCCACCGGGAGGTTAAACAGACAGGTCGCCCCACCGGGAGGTTAAACAGACAGGTCGCCCCACCGGGAGGTTAAACAGACAGGTCACCCCACCGGGAGGTTAAACAGACAGGTCGCCCCACCGGGAGGTTAAACAGACAGGTCGCTCCCACCGGGAGGTTAAACAGACAGGTCGCCCCACCGGGAGGTTAAACAGACAGGTCGCCCCACCGGGAGGTTAAACAGACAGGTCGCCCCACCGGGAGGTTAAACAGACAGGTCGCCCCACCGGGAGGTTAAACAGACAGGTCGCCCACCGGGAGGTTAAACAGACAGGTCACCCCACCGGGAGGTTAAACAGACAGGTCGCCCCACCGGGAGGTTAAACAGACAGGTCGCCCCACCGGGAGGTTAAACAGACAGGTCGCCCACCGGGAGGTTAAACAGACAGGTCGCCCCACCGGGAGGTTAAACAGACAGGTCGCCCCACCGGGAGGTTAAACAGACAGGTCGCCCCCACCGGGAGGTTAAACAGACAGGTCGCCCCACCGGGAGGTTAAACAGACAGGTCGCCCCACCGGGAGGTTAAACAGACAGGTCACTCCCACCGGGAGGTTAAACAGACAGGTCGCCCCACCGGGAGGTTAAACAGACAGGTCGCCCCACCGGGAGGTTAAACAGACAGGTCGCCCCACCGGGAGGTTAAACAGACAGGTCGCTCCACCGGGAGGTTAAACAGACAGGTCGCCCCACCGGGAGGTTAAACAGACAGGTCACTCCCACCGGGAGGTCAAACAGACAGGTCGCCCCACCGGGAGGTTAAACAGACAGGTCGCCCCACCGGGAGGTTAAACAGACAGGTCGCCTCACCGGGAGGTTAAACAGACAGGTCGCCCCACCGGGAGGTTAAACAGACAGGTCGCCCCACCGGGAGGTTAAACAGACAGGTCGCCCCACCGGGAGGTCAAACAGACAGGTCGCCCCACCGGGAGGTTAAACAGACAGGTCTCCCACCGGGGAGGTTAAACAGACAGGTCGCCCCACCGGGAGGTTAAACAGACAGGTCGCCCCACCGGGAGGTTAAACAGACAGGTCGCCCCACCGGGAGGTTAAACAGACAGGTCGCCCCACCGGGAGGTCAAACAGACAGGTCGCCCCACCGGGAGGTTAAACAGACAGGTCGCCCCACCGGGAGGTTAAACAGACAGGTCGCCCCACCGGGAGGTTAAACAGACAGGTCGCCCCACCGGGAGGTTAAACAGACAGGTCGCCCCACCGGGAGGTTAAACAGACAGGTCGCCCCACTGTTTTAATTTAAAATTAAAAACGTAGACCGAGTCGTCTGTTCTTTCGACTGGTAGAAATGTTAAAACTTGTGGAAAACACATCTTATTGAAGGGATCTTCAACGGGACGATCTTTTCTTGAACGGACGGTCGGGAACATAATGACAAATCATTTGTAGACAGGAAATTGACCACAAGAAGAACAAATCAGATAATATGACTAAAACAATCGTTTCAAACCTTGATTAAATTGTATATGATCACGTGTCTCTGTCATGCCTGGGAATACCTGGGAATACCTGGGAATTACCTGGGAACAGATTTACTCAATTAAAATCACTTGGTGTTTTTACAGTCTTATGGTCCAACAATGAACATTAAAAAAAATATATAATTTTAAAGGTTCATTTTTATTGGTTCAGAAAACTTAAAAAGGCCAAACAAAAGCCAGCCGACCAGTGGGCACCGAGCTGCTTTAAGCAAGCCGACCAGTGGGCACCGAGCTGCTTTAAGCAAGCCGACCAGTGGGCACCGAGCTGCTTTAAGCCAGCCGACCAGTGGGCACCGAGCTGCTTTAAGCCAGCCGACCAGTGGGCACAGAGCTGCTTTAAGCCAGCCGACCAGTGGGCACAGAGCTGCTTTAAGCCAGCCGACCAGTGGGCACCGAGCTGCTTTAAGCCAGCCGACCAGTGGGCACAGAGCTGCTTTAAGCCAGCCTATCCAGTGGGCACAGAGCTGCTTTAAGCCAGCCAACCAGTGGGCACCGAGCTGCTTTAAGCCAGCCGACCAGTGGGCACCGAGCTGCTTTAAGCCAGCCGACCAGTGGGCACCGAGCTGCTTTAAGCAAGCCGACCAGTGGGCACCGAGCTGCTTTAAGCCAGCCAACCAGTGGGCACCGAGCTGCTTTAAGCAAGCCAACCAGTGGGCGCCGAGCTGCTTTAAGCCAGCCAACCAGTGGGCACCGAGCTGCTTTAAGCCAGCCAACCAGTGGGCGCCGAGCTGCTTTAAGCAAGCCAACCAGTGGGCGCCGAGCTGCTTTAAGCCAGCCGACCAGTGGGCACCGAGCTGCTTTAAGCAAGCCGACCAGTGGGCACCGAGCTGCTTTAAGCAAGCCAACCAGTGGGCACCGAGCTGCTTTAAGCCAGCCAACCAGTGGGCACCGAGCTGCTTTAAGCCAGCCAACCAGTGGGCACCGAGCTGCTTTAAGCCAGCCAACCAGTGGGCACCGAGCTGCTTTAAGCCAGCCAACCAGTGGGCGCCAAGCTGCTTTAAGCCAGCCAACCAGTGGGCACCGAGCTGCTTTAAAGAGGGCTGTTTATGGAACACAGAAGACTCCAGAGGGAGCCAGATGGAAACTGAGTTGGGCCGGGCCGGGCACGTGTCTCTCTCCTCCTGCAGCGACCACAGAAACACCAACAGTGTGAGTGCCGCTGTCCGTGGTGCTGAAGCTGCAGCGCAAGACATCTCTAGTTTCTAACTTGTTTTTCCCCTTGACTGAAACACTTCATTCCAGAAATCCCTCGTTTGTTTAGGATATACATTCTCTATTCCCTCAAACCTTGCTCTCTTTACGTGACACATGTGAGCATGGCATGCATGTGACCAATAGGGACTGACCTATAGCCTGTCATAACCACATTATTAACTTGGTTATAACTCCCAACACCGTAACATGTGTAAAAGCATAATGGATGCAGAGGACGTGAAAAATAAACTCCAAACAGGAGACTGCTGGACTAAAGAAATCGCAGTTGACCAACGGTGTCCATTCATCAATCCTTGGTGGAACAGTAGGTGAATTTAGAGGCTGCTTGTGTTTAACTCCCAACTTCTCTCGTCGTGAGAGACTTCTCTCATCATACCCTGCTCTTTCAGGGCTAGATCACTGGGAAACATGACGACTTCCTCTCATCATACCCTGCTCTTTCAGGGCTAGATCACTGGGAAACATGACTTCCTGCTTCTTATTGATCCCTTTCAGAACACCAGTATGCAGCTCACAGGAGGAGGCTGGTGGCGCCTTCATTAGGAGGATGGCTCATAGTAACGGCTGGAACAGAATAAACAGAAAGGTATCAAACTCATGAGCTCATGGAATGCATGTGTCTGATACCATTCCATTCACTCTATTCCAGACATTATTATGAGCCGTCCTCCCCTCAGCAGCCTCCTGTGCTGCAGCCAGAGTTATAGAGCTGGCATAGTGGCATTGTGATGTTCTGCAAACCCATTCAAACAGCTGGGTTTCCCTCCCTCCTACTCAGCAGCAGCAGTTTAACCGCTGTGCCCCAGCGCCCACCTAACAGCTCTGGAGCCAGGTGCAGCACTCGAGTCCATTACCTCCACTCCAGGCAGGGCCCACACCTTCCCACCGGGACGCCATTTTGGATCTAATTCTCACCAGTCACCTATCCAGCTGGTAGCTGCAGGCTTTAATCTAGTGGGCATCAGCGGCACAGTCCCATTACCTCCACTCCAGACAGGGACAAAACCTCTCCACTGGGCCACCATTTTGGATCTCCTTTCCTCTCCTACCCATCTGGCTACTACTCCAGGCAGTCTAGTAGTAGAGGTGGTATAGACCACCTGACTGTAGTCTAGTGGTAGAGGTATAGACCACCTGACTAGTCTAGTAGTAGAGGTATAGACCACCTGACTGTAGTCTAGTAGTAGAGGTGGTATAGACCACCTGACTGTAGTCTAGTAGTAGAGGTGGTATAGACCACCTGACTGTAGTCTAGTAGTAGAGGTGGTATAGACCACCTGACTGTAGTCTAGTGGTAGAGGTATAGACCACCTGACTAGTCTAGTAGTAGAGGTATAGACCACCTGACTGTAGTCTAGTAGTAGAGGTATAGACCACCTGACTGTAGTCTAGTAGTAGAGGAGGTATAGACCACCTGACTGTAGTCTAGTAGTAGAGGAGGTATAGACCACCTGACTGTAGTCTAGTAGTAGAGGAGGTATAGACCACCTGACTGTAGTCTAGTAGTAGAGGAGGTATAGACCACCTGACTGTAGTCTAGTAGTAGAGGTATAGACCACCTGACTGTAGTCTAGTAGTAGAGGTATAGACCACCTGACTGTAGTCTAGTAGTAGAGGTATAGACCACCTGACTGTAGTCTAGTAGTAGAGGTATAGACCACCTGACTGTAGTCTAGTAGTAGAGGTATAGACCACCTGACTGTAGTCTAGTAGTAGAGGTATAGACCACCTGACTGTAGTCTAGTAGTAGAGGTATAGACCACCTGACTAGTCTAGTAGTAGAGGTATAGACCACCTGACTGTAGTCTAGTAGTAGAGGAGGTATAGACCACCTGACTGTAGTCTAGTAGTAGAGGAGGTATAGACCACCTGACTGTAGTCTAGTAGTAGAGGTGGTATAGACCACCTGACTGTAGTCTAGTAGTAGAGGTGGTATAGACCACCTGACTGTAGTCTAGTAGTAGAGGTGGTATAGACCACCTGACTGTAGTCTAGTAGTAGAGGAGGTGTAGACCACCTGACTGTAGTCTAGTAGTAGAGGAGGTGTAGACCACCTGACTGTAGTCTAGTAGTAGAGGTGGTATAGACCACCTGACTGTAGTCTAGTAGTAGAGGTGGTATAGACCACCTGACTGTAGTCTAGTAGTAGAGGTGGTATAGACCACCTGACTGTAGTCTAGTAGTAGAGGAGGTGTAGACCACCTGACTGTAGTCTAGTAGTAGAGGAGGTGTAGACCACCTGACTGTAGTCTAGTAGTAGAGGTGGTATAGACCACCTGACTGTAGTCTAGTAGTAGAGGTGGTATAGACCACCTGACTGTAGTCTAGTAGTAGAGGTGGTATAGACCACCTGACTGTAGTCTAGTGGTAGAGGAGGTATAGACCACCTGACTGTAGTCTAGTAGTAGAGGAGGTATAGACCACCTGACTGTAGTCTAGTAGTAGAGGAGGTATAGACCACCTGACTGTAGTCTAGATAGTAGAGGTGGTATAGACCACCTGACTGTAGTCTAGTAGTAGAGGTGTAGACCACCTGACTGTAGTCTAGTAGTAGAGGTGGTATAGACCACCTGACTAGTCTAGTAGTAGAGGAGGTATAGACCACCTGACTGTAGTCTAGATAGAAGTAGAGGAGGTATAGACCACCTGACTGTAGTCTAGATAGAAGTAGAGGTGGTATAGACCACCTGACTGTAGTCTAGATAGAAGTAGAGGTGGTATAGACCACCTGACTGTAGTCTAGTAGTAGAGGTGGTATAGACCACCTGACTGTAGTCTAGTAGTAGAGGTGGTATAGACCACCTGACTGTAGTCTAGTAGTAGAGGTGGTATAGACCACCTGACTGTAGTCTAGTAGTAGAGGTATAGACCACCTGACTGTAGTCTAGTAGTAGAGGTATAGACCACCTGACTGTAGTCTAGTAGTAGAGGTATAGACCACCTGACTGTAGTCTAGTAGTAGAGGTATAGACCACCTGACTGTAGTCTAGTAGTAGAGGTATAGACCACCTGACTGTAGTCTAGTAGTAGAGGTATAGACCACCTGACTGTAGTCTAGTAGTAGTAGTAGTAGAGGTATAGACCACCTGACTGTAGTCTAGTAGTAGTAGTAGAGGTATAGACCACCTGACTGTAGTCTAGTAGTAGTAGTAGAGGTATAGACCACCTGACTGTAGTCTAGTAGTAGTAGTAGAGGTATAGACCACCTGACTGTAGTCTAGTAGTAGAGGAGGTATAGACCACCTGACTGTAGTCTAGTAGTAGAGGAGGTATAGACCACCTGACTGTAGTCTAGTAGTAGAGGTGGTATAGACCACCTGACTGTAGTCTAGTAGTAGAGGTGGTATAGACCACCTGACTGTAGTCTAGTAGTAGAGGTGGTATAGACCACCTGACTGTAGTCTAGTAGTAGAGGTGGTATAGACCACCTGACTGTAGTCTAGTAGTAGAGGTGGTATAGACCACCTGACTGTAGTCTAGTAGTAGAGGTATAGACCACCTGACTGTAGTCTAGTAGTAGAGGTATAGACCACCTGACTGTAGTCTAGTAGTAGTAGAGGTATAGACCACCTGACTGTAGTCTAGTAGTAGAGGAGGTATAGACCACCTGACTGTAGTCTAGTAGTAGAGGTGGTATAGACCACCTGACTGTAGTCTAGTAGTAGAGGTGGTATAGACCACCTGACTGTAGTCTAGTAGTAGAGGTGGTATAGACCACCTGACTGTAGTCTAGTAGTAGAGGAGGTATAGACCACCTGACTGTAGTCTAGTAGTAGAGGAGGTATAGACCACCTGACTGTAGTCTAGTAGTAGAGGTGGTATAGACCACCTGACTGTAGTCTAGTGGTAGAGGAGGTATAGACCACCTGACTGTAGTCTAGTAGTAGAGGAGGTATAGACCACCTGACTGTAGTCTAGTAGTAGAGGAGGTATAGACCACCTGACTGTAGTCTAGTAGTAGAGGTGACCTAGAGACCAGCTGTTGTACAAAACCTAAAACGTCATGTTTTTGTGATAAACATTGAATGCCCTGAAGGTTAGATTATTTAAGCTCACTATCTGAGTGACTGGTTAAGACTAAACCATCTCTTAGTAAATGATCAAAACAGAGTTAGTTTGTAATAGAACGTCAACGTGGTGAAGGATACATGTACTAAGGGATATCTGACCTTGACCTTCACATTAACAGAGGACTGACATGTCAGTGTCCCTCATTAACTTGCTGACCTGATAAGAGCTCCTCTCTGCTTCCGGCAACATAGTTTATCACGTCCCAAATTCTTGGACGGGCACCGTTACTTCTTGACAAGATGGACAATGTAGCATCCTGTCCAAACCCAGCCACAGTAAGTCTACTTAGCAATCCCAAATGGCAACCTGCACTCCTGTATAATGCTCTACTTTAGACCAGGGCTTGTGGGCTCTGGTTGAAAAGTAGTGCACGACGTACGGAGTAGGGTGCATTTTGGGACACAGTCGGCGTATCAGCTAAGGAAGCAGATTAAAGAGGTTCTGTGAGAAGCTAGCCAATCAGTGTCTGTACTGCATTGAATACTAATGTGACCCATTTCTCATGTGTTTTTCCTGACTAAATGGGCTTAGCCCAACCTGTTCCTCTGTTATGCCTCAGATGGATACGAGATCACAACAGAAGGATTAGTCACACAAATAAAAGAGAAAA
This sequence comes from Oncorhynchus keta, assembly GCF_023373465.1. Lineage (NCBI taxonomy): Eukaryota > Metazoa > Chordata > Actinopteri > Salmoniformes > Salmonidae > Oncorhynchus > Oncorhynchus keta. Next base: position 1,687 of record NW_026287046.1, on the reverse strand, counting down.
CAACGCCGTAGCCAGCCTAGTTACATCATGTTAATGACATCATTTCCTTGGTACATTTTGATCTGGACAGAAATAAATCTAAATCGGCCAAGACGGGACGGAAATGAGGCCGCTCCTCGTCGGGACGGAAATGAGGCCGCTCTCGTCGGGACGGAAATGAGGCCGCTCTCGTCGGGACGGAAATGAGGCCGCTCCTCGTCGGGACGGGAAATGAGGCCGCTCTCGTCGGGACGGAAATGAGGCCGCCCTCGCCGGGACGGAAATGAGGCCGCCTCGTCGGGACGGAAATGAGGCCGCTCTCGCCGGGACGGAAATGAGGCCGCCTCGTCGGGACGGAAATGAGGCCGCTCCTCGCCGGGACGGAAATGAGGCCGCTCTCGCCGGGACGGAAATGAGGCCGCCTCGCCGGGACGGAAATGAGGCCGCTCTCGTCGGGACGGAAATGAGGCCGCTCCTCGCCGGGACGGAAATGAGGCCGCCCTCGTCGGGACGGAAATGAGGCCGCTCCGTCGGGACGGAAATGAGGCCGCTCCTCGTCGGGACGGAAATGAGGCCGCTCTCGTCGGGACGGAAATGAGGCCGCTCCCGTCGGGACGGAAATGAGGCCGCTCCTCGCCGGGACGGAAATGAGGCCGCCTCGTCGGGACGGAAATGAGGCCGCTCCTCGCCGGGACGGAAATGAGGCCGCCTCGCCAAGACGGGGACGGAAATGAGGCCGCTCTCGTCAAGACGGGACGGAAATGAGGCCGCTCCTCGCCAAGACGGGACGGAAATGAGGCCGCTCCTCGCCAAGACGGGGGGGAAATGAGGCCGCTCCTCGCCAAGACGGGACGGAAAAGAGGCCGCTCCTCGCCAAGACGGGGGGGAAAAGAGGCCGCTCCTCGCCAAGACGGGGGGGAAAAGAGGCCGCTCCTCGCCAAGACGGGGGGGAAAAGAGGCCGCTCCTCGCCAAGACGGGAGGGAAATGAGGCCGCTCCTCGCCAAGACGGGAGGGAAATGAGGCCGCTCCTCGTCAAGACGGGACGGAAATGAGGCCGCTCCTCGTCAAGACGGGACGGAAATGAGGCCGCTCCTCGTCAAGACGGGACGGAAATGAGGCCGCTCTCGCCAAGACGGGACGGAAATGAGGCCGCTCCGTCAAGACGGGACGGAAATGAGGCCGCTCCTCGTCAAGACGGGACGGAAATGAGGCCGCTCCTCGCCAAGACGGGACGGAAAAGAGGCCGCTCCGGTCAAGACGGGGGGGATGTACACGTATCCCTATAGATAGACTGTCCCTACCTATGACAGACCTCCAGCAGTGTGAATGTGCGATACTGGAACTCCAGGCTCTCCTAGGTGTGTCCAACAACACGCATCCCTATAGATAGACTGGCCCTACCTATGACAGACCTCCAGCAGTGTGAACTCCAGGCTCTCCTAGGTGTGTCCAACAACACGTATCCCTATAGATAGACTGGCCCTACCTATGACAGACCTCCAGCAGTGTGAACTCCAGGCTCTCCTACCTATGACAGACCTCCAGCAGTGTGAACTCCAGGCTCTCCTAGGTGTGTCCAACAACACGTATCCCTATAGATAGACTGGCCCTACCTATGACAGACCTCCAGCAGTGTGAACTCCAGGCTCTCCTAGGTGTGTCCAACACGTATCCCTATAGATAGACTGGCCCTACCTATGACAGACC
>NW_026287045.1:0-1064 GCF_023373465.1 Oncorhynchus keta | reverse complement strand
GCATTTAGGTTATGTCCCAAATGGGCAATAGCCAATGTAGTGTTTTGGCCCACTATGGGGCCAACATAGTGCGTCCTGGTCAACAATAGTGCACTACATAGGCAATAGGGTACTATTTGGGACTCAGACATAACAAGTCAAAATATTGTTTTAATGTGTCTATATTCTGTGTGTAATATCCTGCTGTTCTCTCCTCTTCTCTAGTGCTCCCTTTCTGCCAAAGGTTCTCCATTCATGAGACCAAGTGATGAGGGACAACAAAGGCAGCAATGACAATGTCAGTATGGTTGTCTGTGCATGGTCATGTGGTGTCTGTGCACGGTCATGGTGTGTGTCTGTGCATGGTCATGGTGTGTGTCTGAGTGGTCATGGTGTGTCTGTGCATGGTCATGGTGGTGTGTCTGTGCAACGGTCATGGTGTGTCTGTGCATGGTCATGGTGTGTCTGAGTGGTCATGGTGTGTGTCTGTGCATGGTCATGGTCTGAGTGGTCATGGTGTGTGTCTGTGGTGGTCATGGTGTGTGTCATAGGTCTGTGCATGGTCATGGTGTGTGTCTGTGCATGGTCATGGTGTGTGTCTCTGAGTGGTCATGGTGTGTGTCTGATGGGTCAGGTGTGTCTGTGGTGGTCATGTGTCTGAGTGGTCATGGTGTAGTCTGTGCATGGTCATGGTGTGTGTCTGAGTGGTCATGGTGTGTGTCTGTGGTCAAGGTGGTCTGCATGGTCATGTGTCTGAGTGGTCATGGTGTGTGTCTGTGAGTGGTCATGGTGTGTGTCTGTGAGGGTCATGTGTCTGTGCATGGTCATGGTGTGTGTCTGAGTGGTCATGGTGTGTCTGTGCGTGGTCATGGTGTGTCTGTGAGTGGTCATGGTGTGTGTCTGTGCATGGTCATGGTGTGTGTCTGTGAGTGGGCATGGTGTGTGTCTGTGAGTGGGCATGGTGTGTGTCTGTGAGTGGGAATGGTGTGTGTCTGTGAGTGGGCATGGTGTTTGTCTGAGTGGGCATGGTGTGTGTCTGAGTGGTCATGGTGCGTGTCTGTGAGTGGGCATGGTGCGTGTCAGTG
>NW_026287044.1:0-7869 GCF_023373465.1 Oncorhynchus keta | reverse complement strand
TTTGGCTCAGATCAAGTGTAGTTACTTTGACAGTGCTGCACTTGATCGGGGCTTGATCGTAGGTCGGAGGGCGCCCAGGAAAATTGTGTTTATTTCTGTTGAAAATTATTGTCATTTTGTTGTATTGTTTCACCATTGTTTTTTTGTCCTGGGTTAGGTGGTGGTTTGGTGGAGGGCTACGGGTGCACCAGCACCTGTAGGGTGAGAGTTTAAAAGGCCCTCTGGTCTTTTCTTTTCTTATTTTATTTTGTAGTCCTTTCCCTTCTTGTCCTGTTTTGCATCTCTCCTCCCCCCTTGTATCCTACCCCCCCCCTTTTGCTCTCCCTATTGTTTTGAGTTTGGTGTGGCCTGCTAGCCGGAGTTGCCTTTTGGCTTGTTGCCTGCTAGCTTTAGCTGGTCAGCTAGCCTCTTGGCTCTTTAGGCGGCAGGCTTTGTTTGCTTGTTTGTTTGTTTGTTGTCTGTTTGTCTGACTAGCTTCTGTTGTTTTTTGTTGCCAACTGGGGACTTTTTGCTGGCTGGCCTGCTAGTTTGCTAGCTTAGCCTGGCCTACTGGTGAGGCTTGCTAGCTTAATTGCCCCCAAGTTTTTGGCAGGTGTCGCTCGTTAGTGTGTCTCCTTTTGTTATCCCCATATCCCCGTGTTTGTGGTTGTGAGGCCTCTTGGCTTGTAGGCCTGCCAGCTGGTAAGCTTAGTCTGTCCGGCTGGTGTGGCCTGCTAGCCTCCAAGCCTGTGTCTAGTGTCATTTACCCTTGTCTCCCCCTTGTGTCCTTCCCTTGTGAGAAAAATAATCTAGAAAAACAAAAAAAAACAACCCCCCCCCCCCTGTGTCCCTTCCCATTGTCAACAAAATTAGCTTGGTGCTGTGCTAGATAGTTTGTTGTGTGTTCCGGGGTGCTGGTAGGCCCTGTTTAGCATAGCCTAGCTGAGCCTGCCAGCTCCCTTGGTTGTCCTACACTTTCCCCCCTTTTTTCTTTCCTTCCCCCAACCCCACTTCCCTTCCCCCAACTCCACCTCCCTCCCCCACTCCATTCACCCTTCCCCCACTCCCTTCACTTGCCCCTCCCCTTTCCAAACCCCTCCCCCTTTTCCCTTCCCCTCCCCCCTTTTCACTGGTGTTGGGTTGTAAAGGGAGTGGGCCTCCATCATGTCAGCAGCACAGGCTGGCATGAGGAGGCACCATGCAGTGCGCCTCCTTTTAAAGGAGAAGGGAGGGAAAATAATGGAGTTATCCCGATTGGATTTCTCCAGAAAATTCCTCCAGAAAGAACTTGGTTTCCACCCCTGCGCAGGTAAACTGCATCCTGGCCCTCCCCTATAGGAAGGGCTTCGATGTCAGTTTTGCCAACGCCAGCTTCCTGAGGAGTTCTGGGGGAAACTCCAGAACTCCCTGAACACCCAGGGGTCCCTCACAGCAATGTTCGAGGTGACCAAGCTGACGGACAATAGCATTAAAGCCGTTATTGTCCGTATGTACAACGAAACCGTACAGCCGGAGGGGCGTTGCAGTATGGCTGGACAGGTACTGCAACGTAAAGGGGCCCTGATCCAGGTAAAAGATCTGATGGGATCTGGACAGGGGCCTGGAGGGTCACTGTCCAGCAAAGGAGACCCTGGGGGCTATAGGTGGTTTGAAGCCATCCCATCCACCATAGTCCTCGGAGAGAACAGGGGCCATGTTCACTACCAGGACCAGCCCAAGCTGTGCCGTAAGTATGGTGAACATGGCCACCTGGCAGACGCCTGTCAAAAGGTGGTCTGTATGAAGTGCCGGGAGGTGGGCCACCGCTCTACAGGAATGCACGAACGGAAGGTCAGGCAACCTCTGTGGCGAGCGGTCCCACCTCATCCGCGACTGCCCTCCTCCTCGGCCAATAGGGCCAAGTTCGGAAGGAGGGAGTGGGCGGCCGCGGACCGGCCCGGAGGGGCCGAGCGGCAGTTGCCGAGGTGGTAGTGGAGGAGCGGTGGTGGTGGAGGAGGAGGAGTGGTGGAGCCGGTAGTGGTGGTGGAGGAGGTAGGGTGGAGCCGGTGGATGGAGTGGAGCGCGGAAGGAGCAATGGTGGGAGGAGAGGACAAAACCCTCCCACCCCACCCCCTGCCCCAGACTAATGCGACCCCTGAAGGAGAAAGGGCCGAGAAAGACGGCTCTGGAGAGATCTTTAGTGAAAGCTCCCCAAGTGGGTCAGACATTATAGGGACGGTGTCGGAAAGCACCAGGGAGTCAGAGTCGGGAGACATGGGAGAAGGGGGAGATTCTGGAGGAAACCTCCCCACGTAAAAGAAATGCTGAGGAGCTCTCCGACCCGAACAGGGCGAGGAGAAAAAGGAAGGTGGAGTGGGAGGCTCCCAGGGGAGGAAGAATAGAAACCTTCCCCTCCAGCTCCCCCAATCAAGTCTCCTTTTTGAAACCCAGTTTTAACCTCCTCTCCTTCCACCCCCTTTACCCCGGAGGGAGAGAGAGAAATCACCAGAAAAATAATCCCCTTTTAACTGTTCAATGCCTTTTCTTTTAGCACTGTTTTTACTCACCCCTTTTATGGCTTTTAAAATCACCACAATAAACGTGAGGAGTGTGAAAACAGCAATGAGAGCACAGTCGGTTTTATCCTTTTTAGAAAGGTTTAACTCAGATGTGTTTTTATTACAGGAGTGTGGTCTACCCTTTTTATCCTCTTACAGCAAATGGGAGGATAAGTGGCAGCACGGGCCCTCCCTTTGGAGTGGCTCAAATTTTAACAGGAACGACGGTGTTGCCATTTTAATCAAGACCCCACAGGTGGTGGTGAAGGGGAGCACGGTGGTGGTAGGTGGGCGTGCTCTTTTAGCCAATTGTACTTTTATGGGGAGGGATTTTAACGTGCTAAACGTATATGGTTTTAATGATAAACATGACTGGTGCGCACTTTTAGAGGACCTGCAGTCCCACATGCTAGGGAGGGATCCTCTAGTGGTGGGTGGGGATTTTAATTGTGTTTTAAGTAGAGCAGACAGGAGAGGGGCAGGAGAGGATTTTAAGGTAGACAGGTCAAGTGTTTTATTGCAAGGGCTGTGCAGGGATTTTAAACTGACGGACTGTTTTAAACCCTGCATCCAAGAGAGGAGGGCTTCACCTGGACCAGTGGTGACGGCACCAGAGCCTCCGCATTGATTATCTGTTTACCCGGGACTGTCCCCCAACTGATGCTAGAATAACCCGTCAAAGTTTATTTATATATATATATAAATAAACAAACAATGCCAAAAAAAGGTTAGAATGATAGGAGATGGATGCTTGTTGGATGTGGCAGGGCTTGCAAACCATTACAGACTACAAAGGGGAAGCACAGCTGAGAGCTGCCCAGTGACACGGGCCAACCAGATGAGCAAAACTACTTCTAAGCTCGCTTCGAGGCAAATAACACTAACATGCATGAGAGCACCAGCTGTTCTGGAAGACTGTGTGTGATCACGCTCTCAGCAGCCGATGAGTAAGACCTTCAAACAGGTTAACATTCACAAGGCCAGCAGGATCAGACGGATTACCCGGGAGGTGTACTGCAAGTAGCATGCGCTGACCAACTGGAAAGTGTCTTCACTGACATTTTCAATCTCTCCCTGTCCGAGTCTGTAATACCAACATATTTTAAGCAGACAACCATAGTCCCTGTGCCCAAGAAAACTAAGGTAACCTGCTAAACGTCTACCGACCTGTAGCACTCACATGGCTCACATCAACACCATTACCCCAGAAACCCTAGACGCACTCCAATTTACATACTGCTCCAACAGATCCACAGATGATGCAATCTCTATTGTACTCCACCCTGCCCTTTCCCACCTGGACAAAAGGAACACTTATTTGAGAATGCTATTAATTGACTACACCTCAACAGTTCAACACCATAGTGCCCTCAAAACTCATCAATAAGCTGAGGTCCCTGGGACTAAACACCTCCCTCTCTAACTGGATCATGGACTTCCTGACGTGCCGCCCCCAGGTGGTAAGGGTAGGGAACAACATCCGCCACACTGATCCTCAACACAGGGGCCCTCAGGGTGCGTGCTCAGTCCCCTCCTGTACTCCCTGTTCACTCATGACTGCACGGCCAGGCACGACTCCAACACCATCATTAAATTTGCCGATGACACAACAGTGGTAGGCCTGATCACCGGCAACGACGAGACGGCTTATAGGGAGGAGGTCAGAGACCTGGCCGTGTGGTGCCAGGACAACAACAGCTCCTCAAGGTGAACAAGACAAAGGAGATTATTGTGGACTCCAGGAAAGAGGCCCGAGCACTCCCCCATTCTCATCGATGGGGCTGCAGTGGAGCAGGTTGAGAGCCTCCAGTTCCTTGGTGTCCACATCACCAACAAAACTAACATGGTCCAAGCACACCAAGACAGTATTGAAGAGGGCACGACAAAACCTATTCCCCCTCAGGAGATTTGGCATGGGTCCTCAGATCCTCAAAAGGTTCTACAGCTGCACCGTCGAGAGCATCCTGACTGGCTGCATCACTGCCTGGTATGGCAACTGCTCGGCCTCCGACCGCAAGGCACTACAGCGGGTGCGAACGGCCCAGTACATCACTAGGGCCTAGCTTCCTGCGATCCAGGACCTCTATACCAGGCCGTGTCAGAGGAAGGACCTAAAATTGTCAAAGATTCCAGCCACCCTAGTCATAGACTGTTCTCTCTGCTACCGCACAGCAAGCAGTACCGGAGTGCCAAGTCTCGGTCCAAGAGGCTTCTAAACAGCTTCTACCCCAAGCCATAAGACTTCTGAACACCTGCATGTACATACTACCTCAAATAACCGGTGCCCCCCGCACTGTGACTCTGTATCGGTACCCCCCTGTAAATGGTCTCATTTACATTTACATTTACATTTAAGTCATTTAGCAGACGCTCTTATCCAGAGCGACTTACAAATTGGTGCATTCACCTTATGACATCCAGTGGAACAGCCACTTTACAATAGTGCATCTAAATCTTTTAAGGGGGTGAGAAGGATTACTTTATCCTATCCTAGGTATTCCTTAAAGAGGTGGGGTTTCAGGTGTCTCCGGAAGGTGGTGATTGACTCCGCTGTCTTGGCGTCGTGAGGAGTTTGTTCCACCATTGGGGAGCCAGAGCAGCGAACAGTTTTGACTGGGCTGAGCGGGAACTGTACTTCCTCAGTGGTAGGGAGGCGAGCAGGCCAGAGGTGGATGAACGCAGTGCCCTTGTTTGGGTGTAGGGCCTGATCAGAGCCTGGAGGTACTGAGGTGCCGTTCCCCTCACAGCTCCGTAGGCAAGCACCATGGTCTTGTAGCGGATGCGAGCTTCAACTGGAAGCCAGTGGAGAGAGCGGAGGAGCGGGGTGACGTGAGAGAACTTGGGAAGGTTGAACACCAGACGGGCTGCGGCGTTCTGGATGAGTTGTAGGGGTTTAATGGCACAGGCAGGGAGCCCAGCCAACAGCGGTTGCAGTAATCCAGACGGAGATGACAAGTGCCTGGATTAGGACCTGCGCCGCTTCCTGTGTGAGGCAGGGTCGTACTCTGCGGATGTTGTAGAGAGCATGAACCTACAGGAACGGGCCACCGCCTTGATGTTAGTTGAGAACGACAGGGTGTTGTCCAGGATCACACCAAGGTTCTTAGCGCCTGGGAGGAGGACACAATGGAGTTGTCAACCGTGATGGCGAGATCATGGAACGGGCAGTCCTTCCCCGGAAGGAAGAGCAGCTCCGTCTTGCCGAGGTTCAGCTTGAGGTGGTGATCCGTCATCCACACTGATATGTCTGCCAGACATGCAGAGATGCGATTCGCCACCTGGTCATCGCTATTGTTATTTCACTGCTACTCTTTAAATTACTTGTCACTTTTATCTTTATTTTTTTAAAGTGCATTGATGGTTAGGGGCTCATAAGTTAGCATTTCACTAAGGTCTACCTACACCTGTTGTATTCGGCGCATGTGACCAATAAAATTATTTGATTATGCTACCTTCATGTTGATGACCCAAGGGAAGTACTTGACAGAGCAGACCCACTGGTCTGTCCATTGGCCTCTGGGTCCTCCAGGTCCAGGACCCTCTGACCAGCTATGGAGGACGTGTCTCCACCGATGACATAGGTCTTAACTTTGGTGACAGGGGGCAGTATTAAGAGCTTGGATGAATAAATTGCCCAGAGTAAAACTGCCTGCTACTCTGTCCCAGATGCTAATATATGCATATTATTAGTAGTTGGTTAGAAAACTGAGAAAAATCCAACCAGGAAGTGGGAAATCTGAGGTTTGTAGTTTTTCAACTCTTTACCATTCCGATATACAGTATAAATGGGGTCATATTGCACTTCCCTAAGGCTTCCACTAGATGTCAACAGTCTTTAGAACTTTGTTTCAGGCTTCTACTATCAAGGGGGAGAGAATGAGAGGGGATTGAGCCAGGTGTCTGGCAGAGTGCCACAGGCTCGTGAGGTGGGTCACGAGAGAGTTCGAGACAATGGAATTCTCCAGTTGGAACATTATTGAAGATTTATGATAAAAACATCCTAAAGATTGATTCTATACTTAGTTTGACAAGTTTCTATGACCTGTAATATAACTCTTTGAACTTTCGTCCGACTGGACCTGAACGCGTTTGGATTTGTTTACCAAACGCCCCTAACAAAAGAAGCTATTTGGATATAAATTATGAACTTTATCGAACAAATCAAACATTTATTGTGGAACTGATTCCTGGGAGTGCATTCTGATGAAGATCATCAAAGGTAAGTGAATATTTATAATGCTATTTCTGACTTCTGTTGACAACACAATATGGCGGGTATCTTTTTTGGCTGCTTTGTTGTCTGAACGCTGAACTCAGATTATTGCATGGTTTGCTTTTTCAGTAATACTTTTTTTGAAATCTGATACAGCAGCTGCATTAACTTCATGCGTCGAGAAATCCCGTATCCGGGAGAGTGATCATAGCCTCAAGCTCTCATTACCATAACGCAACGTTAACTATTCATGAAAATCGCAAATGAAATGAAATAAATATATATTCACTCACAAGCTTAGCCTTTTGTTAACAACACTGTCATCTCAGATTTTCAAAATCTGCTAGCATAGCATTAAGCCTAGCATTCAGCAGGCAACATTTTCACAAAAACAAGAAAAGCATTCAAATAAAATCATTTACCTTTGAAGAACTGAGGATGTTTTCAATGAGGAGACTCTCAGTTAGATAGCAAATGTTATTATTGTTAATATTATTTGTGTAGGAGAAACTCACGTTTGGCTACGAAAAACCCCCAAAATTCAGTCATTACAACGCCAAACTATTTTCCAAATTAACTCCATAATATCGATAGAAACATGGCAAATGTTGTTTTTAGAATCAATCCTCAAGGTGTTTTTCACATATCTATTCGATGATAAATCATTCGTGGCAGTTGGGTTTCTCCTCGGAAGCAAATGGAAAAATACACACAGCTGGAGATTACGCAATAATTGCGACGGAGGACACCAAGCGAGCACCTGGTCGATGTAGTGTAAAATAGTAAATCTTTCCAATGATATGCCTACAAATACGTCACAATGCTGCAGACGCCTTTGGGAAACGACAGAAAGTATAAGCTCATTCCTGGCGCATTCACAGCCATATAAGGAGACATTGGAACACAGCGCCTTCAAAATCTGGGGCACTTCCTGTTTGAATTCATCTTGGTTTCACCTGTATCAGTTCATGGCACTCACAGATAATATATTTGCAGTTTTGGAAACGTCAGGTGTTTTCCTTCCAAAGCTGCCAATTATATGCATAGTCGAGCATCTTTTTGTGACAAAATATCTTGTTTAAAACAGGAACGTTTTTATCCAAAAATTAAAAGAGCGCCCCCCTATATCGAAGAAGTTAA